>NW_023994921.1:0-192143 GCF_015586225.1 Lucilia sericata
CTATTATTGCTATAGTTAACCAGAAAATAGCACACTCAACAAAAATTTTAATATAAAATAATGATAGGAAATTTTTTTTCTCAGATCCCACTAAATTTATATTAAAATAAACAGTAACAACTTGAACCTCAAGAAACTAATAATTAAAACAAAAACTTCATCTACTCCGCAAAGATTTTACTGTAACTAAACCATAAGTAGTTCACATTTGACAATTTTTTTGTTGCTGCTTCCCAAGTAAAGCAAAAACTGCCTTTAAGAGCCACATTTAGACAATTTAAAACATTAATAGTGTAATGTCAATCTTTTAAGTGTTTACTTACATGCAACACTTTATTACATTTTTTTTCGAAATTTTCTTTTTCTAGCTACCTCTATAAACATGGGCCCATTTTGTAAACACTTTTCTTGTAAAAAGTGTTAGTTTTGATGTTGCATGCTGTGTGTTATATAGCTGGTTAGTTGGTCATATAGAAATTTAAATCACTTTAAAAGTTGAGTGAGATGCTGTTGATGATGATGATGGTGGTGTTGTGTAAAAGCACCAAAAAAAAAGGAAATTACTGATAATAAAGTTGTAAGTGTGTCTATATTTTGAAAACTGTGTGAAACTAATTTTTTACAGAGGAGATATGCTTGTCTCAAAGACAAATTACTTTGGAGAAAAATAAACAATAAAATTTAAAAATTGAAAATTTCAAATACTTTTCACAAGATGCCTTTTAACAATTATAACGGTAGCATTTAAATTTAGAAATGTTAAAACACGCAAATAGCTTAACGTCTTCGCTTTTAACGAGATATAAAATTTGAAATATGTTTCTTACAGCCAAGGTTATATGCGAATTTCCCTACAAACCTATAAATTAATATTAATGATACGCCCTCGTTAAGTTCCTGAGAGAATTCGAAAAGAAGATAAAAAACCTATTCTATAAGCGCAATTGTAGTTGGAATACCATCTGGGTTAATATACTAACGAACTAACTAACTAACTAACTAACTAACTAACTAACTAACTAACTAACTAACTAACTAACTAACTAACTAACTAACTAACTAACTAACTAACTAACTAACTAACTAACTAACTACTAACTAACTAACTAACTAACTAACTAACTAACTAACTAACTAACTAACTAACTAACTAACTAACTAACTAACTAACTAACTAACTAACTAACTAACTAACTAACTAACTAACTAACTAACTAACTAACTACTAACTAACTAACTAACTAACTAACTAACTACTACTAACTAACTAACTAACTAACTAACTAACTAACTAACTAACTAACTAACTACTAACTAACTAACTAACTAACTAACTAACTAACTAACTACTAACTAACTAACTAACTAACTAACTACTAACTAACTAACTAACTAACTAACTAACTAACTAACTAACTAACTAACTAACTAACTAACTAACTAACTAACTACTAACTACTAACTAACTAACTAACTAACTAACTAACTAACTAACTAACTAACTAACTAACTAACTAACTAACTAACTAACTAACTAACTAACTACTAACTAACTAACTACTAACTAACTAACTACTAACTAACTAACTAACTAACTAACTAACTAACTAACTAACTAACTAACTAACTAACTACTAACTACTAACTAACTAACTAACTAACTAACTAACTAACTAACTAACTAACTAACTACTAACTACTAACTAACTAACTAACTAACTAACTAACTAACTAACTAACTAACTAACTAACTAACTAACTAACTAAGCTACTACTAACTAACTAACTACCTAACTAACTAACTAACTACTAACTAACTACTAACTAACTAACTAACTAACTAACTAACTAACTAACTAACTAACTAACTAACTAACTAACTAACTAACTAACTAACTAACTAACTAACTACTAACTAACTAACTAACTAACTAACTAACTAACTAACTAACTAACTAACTAACTAACTAACTAACTAACTAACTAACTAACTAACTAACTAACTAACTAACTAACTAACTAAGTAACTAACTAACTACCTAACTAACTAACTAACTAAGTCTGGACTATAGCTTAGAATACAGTCTGGACTATAGTCTGTACTACAGCTTAGACTGCAGTCTTGATTATAGTCCGGATTACAGCTTAGACTAAAGTCTGGACTATAGCTTGGATTTCAGTCTGGACTATAGCATAGACTATAGGTTAGACTACAGTCTAGACTATAGCTTAGACTACAGTCTAGACTATAGCTTACACTACAGTCTAGACTATAGCTTAGACTATAGTCTGGACTAAATATTAGGCAATAGGACTACAGCTTAGAATACAGTCTGAACTCTAGTCTGGACTATAGCTTAGAATGCAGTCGGAACTCTAGTCTGGACTATAGCTTTGAATACAGTCTGGACTATAGTTTGTAATGTAGCTTAAACTGCAGTCTGGATTATAGTATGGACTATAGCTTAGACTAAAGTCTGGACTATAGCTTAGACTATAGTCTGGACTATAGCTTAGACTATAGTCTGGACTATAGCTTAGACTATAGTCTGGAGTAAATATTAGACTAAAGTCTTGACTATAGTCTGTAACATAGCTTAAACTGCAGTCTGGATTATAGTCTGGACTATAGCTTAGACTAAAGTTCGGACTATAGCTTAGATTATAATCTGGACTATAGCTTAGACTATAGTCTGGAGTAAATATGAGACTAAATCTTAGAAAATAGTCTGGTCTATAGCTTGAAATAAAGTCTGAATTCTAGTCTGGACTATAGCTTAGACTAAAGTCAGCTCTTTAGCTTGGAATATAGTAAGGACTATAGCTGAGACTATAGTCTAGAATATAGCTTAGACTATAGTCTGGACTATAGCTTAGTCTATAGTCTGGAACATAGCTTAGTCTTTAGTCTGGATTATAACTCATACTATTGTTTGAACTACAGATTAGTCTATAGTCTGTACTTGAAATCAGTGTATGGGCTGATCTATATATAGATTTTCTTGTTTTATATTGTGTAATATAGGCCAGTATACAGACAGTTATTTGCCCTAGTTTTTAGTCTGAATAATTGTCTGTTAGTTATAATTTTAAAATATATTGAAAAGCTTAAAATCTGGTAATTTAATCACTTCTTAATTTTTTAACTTATTTTATATGATAAAACTTTAAGCTATTTTTTTCAACTGACCTAATTAATATTAATCATACGCCTTGTTATCAATATTTAATAAACTTTGGAAAACTTATGAAATAATAAAAGTTTAAAGTATTTATCTAATTTAAATTATAGTTATAATGGAAAACTTTTACATAAAATTAAAATCCTTTAGCAAATTTAAAAACTTCCTTGATATTTTCCAGCTCAAATAACCTTAATTATAAAATTATATTTTTTATATATATTTTTTTACAATAAATATATGCTAATGAAACACTCGTTGTCAGAAAACGAAACATAAGTCCTTCATGTTTTAATTTCTCTGTATATTTAATACTTATATTTCTTTTTTTCTTTTTTGTTTTTGCTACACATTTTACAAGTAACAGCCATAAAGGGAGGACTAAATTTTGTCAGGATTATATATGCTTAGCCATATTAATAATGATGATGATAGTTAGTTAGTTGTGTGGGAGATATGTATATACATATGTCTGTGTTACTGTAAATTGCATTCATACATATAGTTACATATGAGTTTATTTAATATGCATAATTTAAATAATGTAATTACGTTAAAATGTAATTGCAATTCTTGTTATTGTTGTGTTTCGTATTTTCTGTTTTTTTTATATATAATTTAGAAAAAAAATTTTATGACATAAGGAAGTTTTGCTGTTAAGTTAGTGGTAGCAGGAGTGCAAATAAATCCTATTTGTATGGAAATATGTAAGGCGCCAATTTTAATTTAAATTATAACATTTGCAATTATGTCTTTTTTGTCTCTTGTGTTAAAAAGTAATATGAAAAGGATTATAAATATGAATAATAAGAGAAGCATTTTTTGTGAACCAATAAAAATATGTATAGTGAAAATGTATTTCTGATTTTAAATACAAATTTGGAATATTTGTTATTATAGTATTGAAAATATGGGCTAGTTATAGTTTTGTGGCAGATGTTTAGTCTCAAATGCCATTTAAATGATTAAAATCGCTTAAGTTTTGTTGAAGTTATGAACAGTTACGTAAAACAACTCAATAATTAATATTAATCATACGCCCACGATACAATTTTTTAAAACTGGAAAGTGTGAAGAAACTAACATAAAAGTTTGTAAACTTTTAGTTGATTATAAATTATAATATCAATAGGTTTAGGAAACATTAATGTTTAATATAATTTTATTGCTCTTTCATCAGAAAATTACATGAATATGATAATATAGTGTGTTGAATTTGTTGGTATGATATAAAGGAGTTCCCCTAAATTTTTAAGCATTTCCCCAATACTTTTTCTACTCTTTGTAAATATATAAAATACCTTAGAGTACATTTAACATTGGTATTTTACTCTCCAATTGTAACAGGATTGCAGGATAATTAAAACATAAATTGTAAGAAATTTTTCAACAAAAATACTCTTACGCACGCACACATTTAGGCACATAAAAAGAGCATTAAACACTTAACACTCAAAAAGGATGAGAATAAGAAAAGTAAGAGAAAGTTTACAACTAAAAAGAAAAGGTAGAGAGGTAGGTGTTATATGATTTTCCTTTTTTACTAACAGAAACCTCAAGACAAGTATCCTAATATTGTCTTTAGTTTATAGCAAAAAAAAAAAACAAGGAACTTAACAAAAATTATCTTCCAACTAAAAACTCTGAACGCCTGCTACTAAATAGAGTAACAAAAAGAGAAAGAAATATTTAAAAATCTAGTAAAAATAATTATATCCTTTTTGTTTCTCTATCTAAATATTAATCAATATATAGTTTTGCCGTTTTTACACCCCAAAAAAACTCTTTAGAGTTTTTGTGTCAATTTGTTTAGAGTTTTTATTTTTATTTCTATATAATTGTTATTTTAATGACAGTATAATTACGTTAAATACTATTAGTAAGAGCAATAATAATAAAAGCAAACTGAAGAGAAAACGTAAAGTGAGCAGGGAGAGCAATAGCAAACTATAAGTGGAAAAAGTTGCCCTTTAAAAGTAACTATCATATGTGTAAGTTGTAACACAAAGTAATGGCAAGCACGGATGTGTCGACATAGGAAGGACGTTTGGAAATTAGCTTAAATTAATCAGAATATGACTGTTCAGTTCAAGTTCAGTTCTAGTTCAGTTCCAGTTCAGTTCTAGTTCAGTTCTAGTTCAGTTCAGTTCAGTTCTAGTTCAGTTCTAGTTCAGTTCTAGTTCAGTTCTAGTTCAGTTCTAGTTCAGTTCTAGTTCAGTTCTAGTTCAGTTCTAGTTCAGTTCTAGTTCAGTTCTAGTTCAGTTCTAGTTCAGTTCTAGTTCAGTTCTAGTTCAGTTCTAGTTCAGTTCTAGTTCAGTTCTAGTTCATTTCTAGTTCAGTTCTAGTTCAGTTCTAGTTCAGTTCTAGTTCAGTTCTAGTTCAGTTCTAGTTCAGTTCTAGTTCAGTTCTCGTTCAGTTCTAGTTCAGTTCTAGTTCAGTTCTAGTTCAGTTCTAGTTCAGTTCTAGTTTCAGTTCTAGTTCAGTTCTAGTTCAGTTCTAGTTCATGTTCTAGTTCAGTTCTAGTTCAGTTCTAGTTCAGTTCTAGTTCAGTTCTAGTTCAGTTCTAGTTCAGTTCTAGTCAGTTCTAGTTCAGTTCTAGTTCAGTTCTAGTCAGTTCTAGTTCAGTTCTAGTTCAGTTCTAGTTCAGTTCTAGTTCAGTTCTAGTTCAGTTCTAGTTCAGTTCTAGTTCAGTTCTAGTCTAGTCAGTTCTAGTTCAGTCTAGTTCAGTTCTAGTCAGTTCTAGTTCAGTTCTCGTTCAGTTCTAGTTCAGTTCTAGTTCAGTTCTAGTTCAGTTCTAGTTCATTCTAGTTCAGTTCTAGTTCAGTCTAGTTCAGTTCGAGTTCAGTTCTAGTTCAGTTCTAGTTCAGTTCTAGTTCAGTTCTAGTTCAGTTCTAGTTCAGTTCTAGTTCAGTCTAGTTCAGTTCTAGTTCAGTTCTAGTTCAGTTCTAGTTCAGTTCTTCAGTAGTTCAGTTCAGTTCTAGTTCAGTTCTAGTTCAGTTCTAGTTCAGTTCTAGTTCAGTTCTAGTTCAGTTCTAGTTCAGTTCTAGTTCAGTTCTAGTTCAGTTCTAGTTCAGTTCTAGTTCAGTTCTAGTTCAGTTCTAGTTCAGTTCTAGTTCAGTTCTAGTTCAGTTCTAGTTCAGTTCTAGTTCAGTTCTAGTTCAGTTCTAGTTCAGTTCTAGTTCAGTTCTAGTTAGTTCTAGTTCAGTTCTAGTTCAGTTCTAGTTCAGTTCTAGTTCAGTTCTAGTTCAGTTCTAGTTCAGTTCTAGTTCAGTTCTAGTTCAGTTCTAGTTCAGTTCTAGTTCAGTTCTAGTTCAGTTCTAGTTCAGTTCTAGTTCAGTTCTAGTTCAGTTCTAGTTCAGTTCTAGTTCAGTTCTAGTTCAGTTCTAGTTCAGTTCTAGTTCAGTTCTAGTTCAGTTCTAGTTCAGTTCTAGTTCAGTTCTAGTTCAGTTCTAGTTCAGTTCTAGTTCAGTTCTAGTTCAGTTCTAGTTCAGTTCTAGTTCAGTTCTAGTTCAGTTCTAGTTCAGTTCTAGTTCAGTTCTAGTTCAGTTCTAGTTCAGTTCTAGTTCAGTTCTAGTTCAGTTCTAGTTCAGTTCTAGTTCAGTTCTAGTTCAGTTCTAGTTCAGTTCTAGTTCAGTTCTAGTTCAGTTCTAGTTCAGTTCTAGTTCAGTTCTAGTTCAGTTCTAGTTCAGTTCTAGTTCAGTTCTAGTTCAGTTCTAGTTCAGTTCTAGTTCAGTTCTAGTTCAGTTCTAGTTCAGTTCTAGTTCAGTTCTAGTTCAGTTCTAGTTCAGTTCTAGTTCAGTTCTAGTTCAGTTCTAGTTCAGTTCTAGTTCAGTTCTAGTTCAGTTCTAGTTCAGTTCTAGTTCAGTTCTAGTTCAGTTCTAGTTCAGTTCTAGTTCAGTTCTAGTTCAGTTCTAGTTCAGTTCTAGTTCAGTTCTAGTTCAGTTCTAGTTCAGTTCTAGTTCAGTTCTAGTTCAGTTCTAGTTCAGTTCTAGTTCAGTTCTAGTTCAGTTCTAGTTCAGTTCTAGTTCAGTTCTAGTTCAGTTCTAGTTCAGTTCTAGTTCAGTTCTAGTTCAGTTCTAGTTCAGTTCTAGTTCAGTTCTAGTTCAGTTCTAGTTCAGTTTTAGTTCAGTTCTAGTTCAGTTATAGTTCAGTTCTAGTTTTGTTCTAGTTCGGATCTAGCCCAATTTACCCTCGTTATTAAACACTTCATTTTTATATGATTTACTATGTATCAACTACATTACACTCTACTCTATACACTATATCATGTTTTATTTTTATTGTTTTGTTGTATTGCCGCCGTTGTAGCTGTTATCGTTGTTTTTGTTTTGTTGTTACTATTGTTGTTAAGTTTGCCACTTAAGTTGACTAATTAAAATGAACAATACGAAATTAATTACCACACTCACTATAACAATAATAACAAAAAAAAAAAAATAAACTCATGTTTATAGAAAACACCAACATAAACTCAAAAGAGAGTATGTATGTAAGATATAATAAGCCAAGGCTTGCAACAATGCTAACTGATGATATCGCAAATGTGGTAGAAAGAGAGCGAGATAGGCGAAAGGAAGCAGCATGTAAGGACAGACAAGGGTATAGAGTACTTATATTGAAGTGTACCTCAATGAAGCGCCAAAAATAATAATATTGTTATATAGTCATAGTTGATGTTGCAAGTCATAATTGTAATACAGTGGCATATCTTTAAAATGGAATTAGTTGTATTTTTTTCATAAACGGCAGTTTAATTATTGATTTTTATAATGATTTCAATTTATTATAAAAGTTTCCTTATAGGTGGCGTATGATTAATATTAATTACGTAGATGTTTAGAAAATGTTTCATTACATTTTTACAGATGTTCCAAAAGTTTAAAGTTGAATTATATCTAAACAGTTTTGTGGACAACCTTTGCTTGTGTTTTCTAAAGAAATCTATTTTGAAAGTTATGAAAAGAAAACTTTTGTTGCAAAACGATAAAAGGCTTAAAAGTATGAACTTCTTTCTTGGCAGTAGTCACTGTTCCTGCCAATTTCACTAATATATTTTCCAACAAAATTCTGTTAAATATTTCACATACATGACACTGTATAAATAGCAATACAATGCCAAATGAAAAAAAAGTATGTTTTAATGAAGTCAAAAAAACTCTACTATAAATATGTGGCAGCAAACAATCCTTAAGGGAGTGTATCCTATTGTTGCTGTAAAGTACTTTCATTTTATGTTGTTTGTTGTTACCAAGCTTTAGGGGTCAAAATAGCAGGCAAATGAAGCTACAGACATTTATGTTATTTAAACATATTGAGATGTTTTGTTACAAAAGTTACAAAAAACCAATTGACTTTTTGTTACTAAAATAATGTCTAAACGTTGTACAAAAACAAGGTTAGATGTTAGATTTAGCAATTAGTAAATAACTAAAATTAATGTTTTGCCAAATTACAAAAGAAAAAGATGGTTAAAAGTTAATATAAAATTTTCACAAAAATGCAAATGTAGTTCTAGCTCAGTTCTAGTTCAGTTCTAGTTCAGTTCTAGTTCAGTTCTAGTTCAGTTCTAGTTCAGTTCTAGTTCAGTTCTAGTTCAGTTTTAGTTCAGTTCTAGTTCAGTTCTAGTTCAGTTCTAGTTCAGTTCTAGTTCAGTTCTAGTTCAGTTCTAGTTCAGTTCTAGTTCAGTTCTAGTTCAGTTCTAGTTCAGTTCTAGTTCAGTTCTAGTTCAGTTCTAGTTCAGTTCTAGTTCAGTTCTAGTTCAGTTCTAGTTCAGTTCTAGTTCAGTTCTAGTTCAGTTCTAGTTCAGTTCTAGTTCAGTTCTAGTTCAGTTCTAGTTCAGTTCTAGTTCAGTTCTAGTTCAGTTCTAGTTCAGTTCTAGTTCAGTTCTAGTTCAGTTCTAGTTCAGTTCTAGTTCAGTTCCAGTTCAGTTCTAGTTCAGTTCTAGTTCAGTTCTAGTTCAGTTCTAGTTCAGTTCTAGTTCAGTTCTAGTTCAGTTCTAGTTCAGTTCTAGTTCAGTTCTAGTTCAGTTCTAGTTCAGTTCTAGTTCAGTTCTAGTTCAGTTCTAGTTCAGTTCTAGTTCAGTTCTAGTTCAGTTCTAGTTCAGTTCTAGTTCAGTTCTAGTTCAGTTCTAGTTCAGTTCTAGTTCAGTTCTAGTTCAGTTCTAGTTCAGTTCTAGTTCAGTTCTAGTTCAGTTCTAGTTCAGTTCTAGTTCAGTTCTAGTTCAGTTCTAGTTCAGTTCTAGTTCAGTTCTAGTTCAGTTCTAGTTCAGTTCTAGTTCAGTTCTAGTTCAGTTCTAGTTCAGTTCTAGTTCAGTTCTAGTTCAGTTCTAGTTCAGTTCTAGTTCAGTTCTAGTTCAGTTCTAGTTCAGTTCTAGTTCAGTTCTAGTTCAGTTCTAGTTCAGTTCTAGTTCAGTTCTAGTTCAGTTCTAGTTCAGTTCTAGTTCAGTTAGTTCAGTTCTAGTTCAGTTCTAGTTCAGTTCTAGTTCAGTTCTAGTTCAGTTCTAGTTCAGTTCTAGTTCAGTTCTAGTTCAGTTCTAGTTCAGTTCTAGTTCAGTTCTAGTTCAGTTCTAGTTCAGTTCTAGTTCAGTTCAGTTCAGTTCTAGTTCAGTTCTAGTTCAGTTCTAGTTCAGTTCAACAAAGTTTAAATTAGAAACTCATTACAGTCGCAGGTTTTTCAACTAAAGAAAGTTGCAGATACATGTTGTTAAAGTTACGGGAAATGCTCCCAGGAGCTTTTTTGTTAGTTTAAAGTCCAGATTATTTCCCTCAACATTTGAAAACAAATTTTGGAGCCTTTTCAAGATAGAGTTCTTTTCTGCAACATGTTGCTAAAACTCTATCTGAACTTATTTCCTTCCAATTTCTTTTTAATTTCCCTAAAAACCAAAATCATAAAACCATTAATCTTAAACCTTAGACCAACTACGAAATACTACTAGCCTGCGTTAGCCAGCCTCTTGACTAGATGTATACACAACTCAGTTAAATATTAAATTTATTTTTAATACTTAAACCATTTCTTCTTCTTGAAAAAAAGCCTGCAGCCTAAAGTCATATGACGATGTTCTATTTCTTATTACCAGTTTTGTATTAAGTTTAATCATTATTTGTTGCAATTTGGCGTTGAATAAATGAGGCATACTGAAATGAGTCTTACAGAGATATAAGAAACTAACTTTTACACAGACTCTAACACATAAATATTTGTTAAAGTCCAAGCTTTTTAGCATTTAACTAATTATTATTATAGTTTGCTTATAGGTTCCTCATATAGTAGTATAGTAGATACTGCTGGGGTACTGTGAACTGTTTTTCTTTAAGCCTTTTTTGTTTAAACTGCAACAAAGAGGGGTTGAGTATTAAGGCAAGGGGGATAGGAAGAGATGCTAAACTTGTAAAGAATATATAATATGTACAAAATTTCAGTTTATTAATGTTTAAATGCTGGCTATATAGCTTGACTGTTTGTTGGTTGCTTTACTAACCAAAGTTGTTGCAACAACTTTGCAGCAGAGTATTTATTTGTATTTGCTTTTTTGAGTAGTCTTCTCTTTTTTCGTTCCATTTGTAGCACGTTTTGTTGTAATTATTATTGTTGTATAGCTCTGTGTTTTGTCATGACAGCCAATTTAATGTGTGGCTTAAATGCTGTTTTAACATTGTTTTATGTTTTAGTAGTGTAGAGCTTTTCGTACGTCTGTCCATCCATATGTCTGTCTGTCTTTCTGTCCGTCTGTCTTTCTGTTCATATGTACATTTTTCCTTTAGTCTTTAGTTTTGTTAAGTGTGTGTCTCTCTATACGTTTAAATGTTTCTCATGCTGTTTATTTGTTATTGTAATTGTAGCTATGTTGTTGCTGTTAAATTTCTTATGTTGCATGCCTCAATGTTTAGTTGTAGCTTTCCTGCTGTAAGCTGCTTGTGGGGTCAATTAGTTTGATGTGTTACGAACAGCAAAACAGAAAAATAAAAAACAAGGATGAAGTGTATCTGTGTTGCTAAACTAACTCTACGTCTTTGCTTTATTTATACTTTGCAATAATTATGTTTGAAATGTAAAGCATTTAATTAGTTTTATGTTTATTATGTATGCAAAAAGTAAAAAAAAAACTAAAATATTTAGATAAAAAATCAAGTTTTTTTTTTTAATTTTATAATCAATATAAATTATTTGCTGGTCTGAGGAAAAAAAATAATAAAAAAATTTCTTGTTTTTAACACCTAATAAGTGGTTGCGTAAATGAAGCCTTTTGAAGAGGTTTTTTATCTTGGGCAGTTTAGTTAACTTTAATTGATTTAGCACGAAATAAATGAAAAAAAAAGGTTTAATAACCTTAAGTTAATAAGAAACAATTTGTTTAATTTTAATACTATTTACACTTAAACAAGATACCAGAGCTTTCCTACTTAAGAAATTATGGTTTTGAAAGAAAAATTTGTTTCGCAACATGTTGCCTGGGAACATATGTTGTTGGGATCAAATGTTTTGGTTGAAGAATTGGTTCTTATGAGGATGTTGATTAGACCATGAAATGTCCAGAATTTATTATTTTGAGGATTAATATGAAGATAGCAACATGTTGCTGCAACATTGACAATAACAAAAATATGTTTTTAAAGCATTTAGACATGTTGTCATATTATAATAATCTTTATGATTTTGATTTATAAAATGTTTTTTTTTAAGTTTTACAACCTGCAACATGTTGCTGGAATAAATCTCTTATTTAAACCATTTTGGCGTTCTATAAAGGGAATTACATTCGTGTTTCAATTTATTTCAAACTTTTTGTCAATCTAAATGAATGTTTACAAAAAAAAATCATTAAATTAGATGTTAAAGATTCTGGCAACATGTTGCTGATGTATTTTATAAAGAAATAATCAAAGAAAATCACCTTTTCAAACCGTTTTTCTCAGAAACTTGTTATCGTTTTTCCTAATTATTTGAGTACCAGTTTCTTGGCAACAACTTACATTTCGCTTTGAAAAATTTGTTGCCTTAATTATGATATTTGTGCAATTTACTCGTTTATGTCATAAAAAGTATTATTAGTTTGTTTTTGTTATTAATTTTTCATCTCTTTAAAATGAAAATTTGCAATTTCCTTTCATGGCGTTATTAGTAATGTAAAGCATTAAATGTTGATGGCAAATTATTACAATTTTTTTTCTTCATTTTAATTATATTTAATTACAGACTTTAATCATATTTTGAAATTGCAAAAAAAATGAAACGAAATACATTTTGGTGTTTAACAAACAGCTGCTTAATTGAGTGTTGTCATATTGTTTTATTTATCATAATAATATTTCGTACACTTTTCAAGTAAAAGTGAAGAAATTAATGGCCAATTTCAGATATTTTGCCAGCAAATGCTAAAAAACCATACACTCTGCCAAAAGCCTACATAAGGGGAAGCAATAGCTTTAGGCTAAAATTATCGACATTTTAAACAAATTTGTGTTTTAAGCCAAGAAAAAAATAGAGGCAGTTTGTTAAAAGAGAAAATTAAAAAGCCATAAATTAATCAAACATTTAGGATCCCCTAAAACAGGAAAAAGCACAAGGTGATTGAATATATTTTGTAATTATTTTTAATGTTGCACGTAGTTGTAGCCAGTACAACTGTTTATTAATAACATTGTTTAATTACTATTTAGAATATTTAATTATTTTCCATGTTATAAGCTGCCGTTAAATAAAATTTATTTAATGTTTCGTCTTTTTTTCGTTTTGAACCTTAATAGCAGAATTAGGTGGTCTTTTTTGTTGGCTGTTGCCAGGCTGTCCGTCAGTCAGTCAGTCAGACAGTCAGTCTCTCTGACCGTCAGTTATAATTTTTATATTTATTTCCGCTACAATTAAAAATACATTTTCTAATGGCAAAAATTAGTTGACAGACGTTAAGAACAAGTCATTATTATTATGATTACAGTGTAATGCTTTAAAAATATCTATCCAAACATACCCAAGCATTCTTCGGACACTATACATTGTAAGGGGGGTGTAGATAATTACATAATTGCGTGCAATTAATCAATAAAAATGTAACACCACTAAATGTGGCAAAGAGTAAGAAAAATGTTTAAATAGAAAAAAATGAAATAATAAAAAGAAAAATTATAAATGATATTTTACTCTTTTTTTATGATTATTAAATAATGTAGTAAATAAATTATTAATTAATAGATGAAAAATATACATAAAACAGCTAATTACATTTCCCAAAGGGTGTCTCTGTCTACAAACAAATATAAAAGGTTAAAAAGTGGGTAAGAGTAATTTTAGATTGAGTCATTAGGGATAATTGTAGGTAGAATGTAAAAAAACTTGGTGGAAAGCGAACCAGGAACATGTTGCAACAATGAATGTTTCTAAACTCAACTAACTAACTAACTAGTCCTATTCTAGTTCAATTCTAGTTCAGTTCTAGTTCAGTTCTAGTTCAGTTCTAGTTCAGTTCTAGTTCAGTTCTAGTTAAGTTCTAGTTCAGTTCTAGTTCAGTTCTAGTTCAGTTCTAGTTCAGTTCTAGTTCAGTTCTAGTTCAGTTTTAGTTCAGTTCTAGTTCAGTTCTAGTTCAGTTCTAGTTCACTTCTAGTTCAGTTCTAGTTCAGTTCTAGTTCACTTCTAGTTCAGTTCTAGTTCAGTTCTAGTTCAGTTCTAGTTCAGTTCTAGTTCAGTTCTAGTTCAGTTCTAGTTCAGTTCTAGTTCAGTTCTAGTTCAGTTCTAGTTCAGTTCTAGTTCAGTTCTAGTTCAGTTCTAGTTCAGTTCTAGTTCAGTTCTAGTTCAGTTCTAGTTCAGTTCTAGTTCAGTTCTAGTTCAGTTCTAGTTCAGTTCTAGTTCAGTTCTAGTTCAGTTCTAGTTCAGTTCTAGTTCAGTTCTAGTTCAGTTCTAGTTCAGTTCTAGTTCAGTTCTAGTTCAGTTCTATCAGTTCTAGTTCAGTTCTAGTTCAGTTCTAGTTCAGTTCTAGTTCAGTTCTAGTTCAGTTCTAGTTCAGTTCTAGTTCAGTTCTAGTTCAGTTCTAGTTCAGTTCTAGTTCAGTTCTAGTTCAGTTCTAGTTCAGTTCTAGTTCAGTTCTAGTTCAGTTCTAGTTCAGTTCTAGTTCAGTTCTAGTTCAGTTCTAGTTCAGTTCTAGTTCAGTTCTAGTTCAGTTCTAGTTCAGTTCTAGTTCAGTTCTAGTTCAGTTCTAGTTCAGTTCTAGTTCAGTTCTAGTTCAGTTCTAGTTCAGTTCTAGTTCAGTTCTAGTTCTAGTTCAGTTCTAGTTCAGTTCTAGTTCAGTTCTAGTTCAGTTCTAGTTCAGTTCTAGTTCTAGTTCAATTCTAGTTCAGTTCTAGTTCAGTTCTAGTTCAGTTCTAGTTCAGTTCTAGTTCAGTTCTAGTTCAGTTCTCGTTCAGTTCTAGTTCAGTTCTAGTTCAGTTCTAGTTCAGTTCTAGTTCAGTTCTAGTTCAGTGCTAGTTCAGTTCTAGTTCAGTTCTAGTTCAGTTCTAGTTCAGTTCTAGTTCAGTTCTAGTTCAGTTCAGTTCAGTTCAGTTCTAGTTCAGTTCTAGTTCAGTTCTAGTTCAGTTCTAGTTCAGTTCTAGTTCAGTTCTAGTTCAGTTCTAGTTCAGTTCTAGTTCACTTCTAGTTCATTTCTAGTTCAATTCTAGTTCACTTCTAGTTCACTTCTAGTTCACTTCTAGTTCACTTCTAGTTCACCTCTAGTTCACTTCGAGTTCAGTTCGAGTTCAGTTCTAGTTCTTTTCTTGTTCACTTCTAACAAAGCTGACAAAATATTTAGAAACAATGTATATATATTAAAAATATTCCTTTGCAACATGTTGCTATTCTGTTAAACTTCATTTTGTTAAGCAATTCCTTTAAAAACTTAGGCTCCAAACTCGTTTTACTCTATCTTCTTTACATTACTTTAATTTCTTTCTTTTTCTCTACGATCCTCATCCAAAAACGTTAATACCTAAACATGTTTAACAATTGCTGCTTAAAACCATTAAAAAACTCAACTTATTATTCATAAAGATTTCTTTACAAAGATAGAAATTATTAACCACATTTTTTATAACTATTTCATAAACCAATACCCTCTTTAATCATTAATTCATAAACAACAGAGAAAAACATTTAAAAATAAATAAAAGAAAACATTATACATCAGCAACATCATGATGTTGCTGCAAAAAAGAAAATGATTAAAAAAATGCTAAACAAAAAAACATTTCCTTTAACTTTAATAAATACTTTTTTACCATATTGCTTTTTTTATTTTTTGCTGTGAAGCCCTAAGGCGCTAATTCATTTATTTATGGTGTTTGTTGTTGTTTTAAAACAGAAAATGTTGCAAATGTTCTTTATTGTTGCTGTATATTATGATTTTCTTATTGCTGCTGCTGATGTTATATGTAGTATTATTCTGTTTAAATAAAAAAGTGGGTGTGTCTTGATAAATAATTTTTTGTTATTTCTTACATTTCATACAATTAAATGCTGTTTGGCAGTTGTATATAATTTTTTATTCTCTTTTTCTTTATATGTATTGTTTTTTTTTCAAATTTGTTACAAATTAAAATTGCAAATCGATTGGTTGAGAGGTTTAGACATTGTGTTGTTTTTTCATTTGTTTCTTTATCAATAACAAAAGTAAATTATTTTAGAGGGGTTTTATGAAAGGGGTATTTCAAGAAATTGTTTTACAAACATTTTTTTAATTTTACTCATTTTCAGCAGTTAGCTTTTGGCATAACAAATAAGGTTATAAATAAAGTAAATAGTAATTATTGAAAACATAAATTAATGGCAAACAATTGTAGTTAAACTACAAAATATATGCGGAGGTTTATTATTAAGTTCAGTGGTTAAGAACTTTAAATAGTTTAAATTTAATTTAATTATAGCAAAATGTTAAAATGAATGTAGTTTTTAGAATAGTGTTAATTTCTGTTAAAAGCTAAGATAGCAACATCTTGCTAAGAAAAGTGTTGCCAATACAAGTCAAACTTCAAACTAAAAACTATAAATGGAATATGTTTAACCAACAACAGTTCTAAACTATTTATTCTAAACTGTTTATTAACATGTTGATAAAACTAAAAATAACAACAAATAGTATATAGTCTAGTCTATAGTGTGGTCTATACTGTGGTCTATAGTCTATTCTATGGCCTAGTCAATAGCCTAGTCTATAGTCTAGTCCAGTCTATAGTCTAGTCCATAGTCTAGTCTATAGTCTAGTCTATAGTCTAGTCTATATTCTAGTCTATAGTCTAGTCTATAGTCTAGTCTTTAGTCTAGTCTATAGTCTAGTCTATAGTCTAGTCTATAGTCTAGTCTATAGTCTAGTCTATAGTCTAGTCTAGTCTAGTCTATAGTCTAGTCTATAGTCTAGTCTAAAGTCTAGTCTATAGTCTAGTCTATAGTCTAGTCTATAGTCTAGTCTATAGTCTAGTCTATAGTCTAGTCTATAGTCTAGTCTATAATAGTTCCTAGTATATAGTCTAGTCTATAGTCTAGTCTATAGTCTAGTCTATAGTCTAGTCTAGAGTCTAGGCTATAGTCTAGTCTATATCTAGTCTATAAGTCAGTCTATAGTCCTAAGTCTACGAGTCTAGTATATAGTCTAGTCTATAGTTCTAGTCTATAGTCCTAGTCTATAGTCTAGGCTATAGTCTAGTCTATAGTCCTAGTCTATAGTCTAGTCTATAGTCCTATCTATAGTCTAGTCTATAGTCTAGTCTATAGTCTAGTCTATAAGTCTAGTCTATAGTTCTAGTCTATAGTCTAGTCTATAGTCTAGTCTATAGTCTAGTCTATAGTCTAGTCTATAGTCCTAGTCTATAGTCTAGTCTATAGTCTAGTCTATAAGTTCTGTCTATAGTCTAGTATATAGGTCCTAGTCTAGAGTCTAGTCATAGTCTAGTCTTAGTCTAGTCTATAGTCTATTCTATAGTCTAGTCTATAGTCTAGTCTATAGTCTAGTCTATAGTCTTCTATAGTCTAGTCTATAGTCTAGTCTATAGTCTAGTCTATAGTCTAGTCTATAGTCTAGTCTATAGTCTAGTCTATAGTCTAGTCTATAGTCTAGTCTATAGTCTAGTCTATAGTCTAGTCTATAGTCTAGTCTATAGTCTAGTCTATAGTCTAGTATATAGTCTAGTCTATAGTCTAGTCTATAGTCTAGTCTATAGTCTAGTCTATAGTCTAGTCTATAGTCTAGTCCTATAGTCTAGTATATAGTCTAGTCTATAGTCTAGTCTATAGTCTAGTCTATAGTCTAGTCTATAGTCTAGTCTATAGTCTATTCTATAGTCTAGTCTATAGTCTAGTCTATAGTCTAGTCTATAGTCTAGTCTATAGTCTAGTCTATAGTCTAGTCTATAGTCTAGTCCTATAGTCTAGTCTATAGTCTAGTCTATAGTCTAGTCTATAGTCTAGTTATAGTCTAGTCTATAGTCTAGTCTATAGTCTAGTCTATAGTCTAGTCTATAGTCTAGTCTATAGTCTAGTCTATAGTCTAGTCTATAGTCTAGTCTATAGTCTAGTCTATAGTCTAGTCTATAGTCTAGTCTATAGTCTAGTCTATAGTCTAGTCTATAGTCTAGTCTATAGTCTAGTCTAGTCTAGTCTATAGTCTAGTATATAGTCTAGTCTATAGTCTAGTCTATAGTCTAGTCTATAGTCTAGTCTATAGTCTAGTCTATAGTCTAGTCTATAGTCTAGTCTATAGTCTAGTCTATAGACTAGTCTATAAATGTTGCAGTTAACCTAATAAGTTATTGCTTAGTAAATCCATTATAGTTTGTCAATTAATAAATAATGAAATTTTTTGGAGACATAAGTTAGGTTCAGCAGCATGTTTATTAAACATAATAATGTTGCAGCAACATATCTCTATAACAAATTTTACTTTTTTCTAAAATTTTCTTTGCTTTTTGCTAACAAAATTGATTTATAAGTAGCAACTAAATTCCATTAAAAAACTTATCTAGATAAACAATTCTTTTTGCGACTGTATACATTTTATGTCTTACTAATTTATCATAATTCCCAACTTATTTATATTATTTTCATTTATTTAATGACTAATGCCCCTGATACCAGCATATTATAGTTATTTTTGTTTTCTGTGCCACATGTCTCTATGTTCGTATAGAGTGTAGTTAAAAATTAAACATTAAAAGTCATTTGCAATAATGTGCTCATATGTATGCATCATAATATACCAATTGCAACAACAGCAACAAAAATAAATGCTACATAATTACAACAAAAACCTAGCATGCGGCGTATGCCGGTCAAAAATAAAAAATTAAATGCAAAAAAGAAAAAAACTAGCAAAACCAGCTGCTATTAAAAATATACAATATTCAAAAGAAATCTACCAAATTAAATGAAATTCATATAAATATCACTCACTTTGTTTACTACAGTAACAATAATAAACCAAAAAACGAGTCACTACTCACTCTTGGCTTAAACAAAATTGAAAAATATCAAAAAAAATTATAAAGAAACACATAAAACTAATTACAATAAAATCTAAAAAATAATAATAAAAAAACGTTTTAATAAGGACAAATGGCCTTTCAAAATCAACTAAACATTAACAAGATGGAAACAAACAAATAAACGAATACACAACAACAACATCAGCAGCAACAGAAAATCACAACAACGAGCAACTCCAACTCGAAACTTTGAAAATTTTTATAACATTCATCATCGAAAGACAACAGAGAGAAAAACACAACATAAAAATCAAGCAACAGGATTTAAACGCGTTTACAGACTGACAGACGGACGGTCTGAAAGACAGACAGACATACATTTAGACAGAGATGCAGTAGAAGTAAAAAAAATACTTGGCAAATAAACAAAATACTGCATGCAACAGGCAATTGTTGCAAAGAGCCAACTCCACACAATAATAAAAACTAAAAAAAACAGCAACAACACATTAGTATGTTGGCCCATATTGTGTAGCCAAAGTCAACTTTACAATTATTTTGTTGTGAGTTTGTATTTGTTGTTCTTTTTAGCCAACAATCAAGACTGGTTTTTTATTTCTGCCACAGAATTAAGCCTTTATCGTTAAAACTAATAAATGAAAATGTTTCTTGACTCTGGCTTTGATAGTGGGTGAATTGTGGCAAACGGCTAGAGAGGCAAGCGGCAAATGAATAAAAATACTTACACATACATTTTTTTTATTAATTTGCAATTAATACCATTAATTTTATTTATTTGCTGTTGTCTGCTAAGAGGGGTTAAGTTGGTGGGAAAAAGAGGGAATTTTGGGGTCTCTAATTGAAGGTTATTTAAAGTTTTCTTAGGCTGTTTGTTTGTTAAACATTTGTTAGGTAGTCATAGTTACATGAAATTTGTTCCAAGTGCGAAAAATTAATAAAAACAGTTATATTATACTCATAGTCATACGGACACACTTCTATTAATCATCATGAAACTGGTTTTAAGTTCGCAAAACGCACAAAAAAAGAAGCCATGAATAATTGCCAAAAGCAAAAAAAAATATAAAAACAAAAATGTGTGGCAAATAGTTTAGAAAAGAGAGCGTAAATCCTGGTCAAAGAACAATAACAATATAGAATAGAACTAGAACTAAATTGAACTAAATTGAATTAAAACTGTACTAGAACTTAACTAGAACTGAACTAGAACTGAACTAGAACTGAACTAGAACTGAACTAGAACTGAACTAGAACTGAACTAGAACTGAACTAGAACTGAACAAGACTAGAACTGAACTAGAACTGAACTAGAACTGAACTAGAACTGAACTAGAACTGAACTAGAACTGAACTAGAACTGAACTAGAACTGAACTAGAACTGAACTAGAACTGAACTAGAACTGAACTAGAACTGAACTAGAACTGAACTAGAACTGAACTAGAACTGAACTAGAACTGAACTAGAACTGAACTAGAACTGAACTAGAACTGAACTAGAACTGAACTAGAACTGAACTAGAACTGAACTAGAACTGAACTAGAACTGAACTAGAACTGAACTACTGAACTAGAACTGAACTAGAACTGAACTTGAACAGAAGTAGAACTGAACTAGAACTGAACTAGAACTGAACTAGAACTGAACTAGAACTGAACTAGAACTGAACTAGAACTGAACTAGAACTGAACTAGAACTGAACTAGAACTGAACTAGAACTGAACTAGAACTGAACTAGAACTGAACTAGAACTGAACTAGAACTGAACTAGTACTGAACTAGAACTGAACTAGAACTGAACTAGAACTGAACTAGAACTAGAACTGAACTAGAACTGAACTAGAACTGAACTAGAACTAGAACTAGAACTGAACTAGAACTGAACTAGAACTGAACTAGAACTGAAATAGAACTGAACTAGAAACTGAACTAGAACTGAACTAGAACTGAACTAGAACTGAACTAGAACTGAACTAGAACTGAACTAGAACTGAACTAGAGCTGAACTAGAACTGAACTAGTACTGAACTAGAACTGAACTAGAACTGAACTAGAACTGAACTAGAACTGAACTAGAACTGAACTAGAACTGAACTAGAACTGAACTAGAACTGAACTAGAACTGAACTAGAACTGAACTAGAACTGAACTAGAACTGAACTAGAACTGAACTAGAACTGAACTAGAACTGAACTAGAACTGAACTAGAACTGAAACTAGAACTGAACTAGAACTGAACTAGAACTGAACTAGAACTGAACTAGAACTGAACTAGAACTGAACTAGAACTGAAATAGAACTGAACTAGAACTGAACTAGAACTGACTAGAACTGAACTAGAACTGAACTAGAACTGAACTAGAACTGAACTAGAACTGAACTAGAACTGAACTAGAACTGAACTAGAACTGAACTAGAACTGAACTAGAACTGAACTAGAACTGAACTAGAACTGAACTAGAACTGAACTAGAACTGAACTAGAACTGACTAGAACTGAACTAGAACTGAACTAGAACTGAACTAGAACTGAACAAGAACTGAACTAGAACTGAACTAGAACTGAACTAGAACTGAACTAGAACTGAACTAGAACTGAACTAGATCTGAACTAGAACTGAACTAGAACTGAACTAGAACTGAACTAGAACTGAACTAGAACTGAACTAGAACTGAACTAGAACTGAACTAGAACTGAACTAGAACTGAACTAGAACTGAACTAGAACTGAACTAGAACTGAACTAGAACTGAACTAGAACTGAACTAGAACTGAACTAGAACTGAACTAGAACTGAACTAGAACTGAACTAGAACTGAACTAGAACTGAACTAGAACAGAAGTAGAACTGAAGTAGAACTGAACTAGAACTGAACTAGAACTGAACTAGAACTGAACTAGAACTGAACTAGTACTGAACTAGAACTGAACTAGAACTGAACTAGAACTGAACTAGAACTGAACTAGAACTGAACTAGAACTGAACTAGAACTGAACTAGAACTGAACTAGAACTGAACTAGAACTGAACTAGAACTGAACTAGAACTGAACTAGAACTGAACTAGAACTGAACTAGAACTGAACTAGAACTGAACTAGAACTAGAACTAAACTAGAACTAAACTAGAACTGAACTAGAACTAAAATAAAACTATACTAGGACGGAAATAGAACTGAATAAACAAATAAGGAATGTTTTTGAATGCAACATGTTGCTGTACACAAAAACTTCGTAGTAATAAAGTAAGGCAACATGTTGCAAATTTAATATAAGCGTTTAGCAACAGTTTGCTATGTTCTTATTGTTTAATAAGCACTAAAAATTAAAATTCTATTTATTAAAATAACTTTTAAATTGTCATGGCTTTTATATATTTTGAAATTTATGACTGTGTCAAAATGCCGAAACTTTTGTTAAACAGACATATTCTGAAAAAAAAAACGAAATAAATATTGAAATATTTGGGTTACATTTATTTCCAATGGCAAACTGAGACAGAGTATAAAGTTACCAAACGCTCAACAGTCACTAGAAAATGATATATTTAAGTTAACTAATTTTCCAGCTATTATAGCAACAAATCATTAATATTAGACAAATAAAAAAAAACACACATACAACTTCTTAGATTAAGAAAGATACAGTCCTAAAAGAACCAGAATTATATATATTTTTTTGTGGTTTATTGTAGACCGAACCAACAAACAAAAAATATAACCTAAAGGGGGAAATACATATGTACATATAAGTAATAGAATATTATAAGAATAATAAAAGAGGCGTGTTTTAAGTTTTTTTTAGTAATAATTGTTTATACATATGCATGTATTGAATACCAAGAGTAATGCCCTTGATTATGGGTTTAAAACAGTGGTGCTCAAACACATACTACCATAACTACCATAGTTTTATTTGTGTTGGTAAAGCAGCAGAGAACAGAATTCAATTCAAAATAAAAGTATACTAATAAAATGACTACAAACTATAAAGTAAATGCTAACTGTCAAATATTTATTATGGATTTTGACAGCCAGCGTATAGCAACGTCTATATATAAAAAACTATCAACAGTTCTCTCATGTTATCCTACATTCATTCGGCTTTCTCAAAATTTTGTTGTTGTATTTCTGTGTGTATTTTAAAAACGTCGCGCACAGACCTTGCTTTGACAAGTGCTGATCAGCAACTGATTTGATTTTGTTTTTCAAGTTGAGAGCAAACCAACTGATATTGCTCATTATAAAAAGAAGAAGAATTAAACCTGTAGTGTATGTGTATCAACTTAGCGTCAGCAGAATTTTCTTACCCTATCACGCGTGCTATGACACGGCCATATTGAGCTTCTCTGGTTTAATACATTTTAGGCCATTACATTGGTAATAGAAACAATAACACACATGTCTTAAACGAAAAAAAAACTCCTTTAGTTTTTGTTTAAAAAATAGAAAATTTATGTTTTTCATTAGCTATTTTTTTAAACATGTTTGTTTTGTATTTAATTTGCAATATAATTATTTTAATTAAATGTTCACTTATTATTAGCAACAACAAAGACAATACTAACATTAATAACTTGTCTAAGCAATTGTATAATTTTTATTTTGTATTGTTCTATAGAGTTTTTCATTAATTTATATTATTTGTCAGTATGTGTATGTGTGTTTGGCTAATGTATTATTGTTGTTGTTGTTGCTAATTAAATATACATTATAATTATTAAGATTTTGTAATAAATTGTTTAGCAACAACCATACAAAATGTTTTGCTATTATTTTGCAACATTGTCCATGGAGTTGAAATTGTTTTGACATGATTTATGTAAAATTTTAGTTTTTGTTTAAATCTACAATAGAGAATAAGTTTTTGAACAAATCAATAAATTTAAGCTGTGACTGTAGAAATATTTCAAGTAAATTAAAAAAAAGGTGGAGGAAAAGTTGAAACATTGGAGCTGAAGGCAATTTGTAGAGTTAAGCAATATGTTGCTTAGAAAGAGCTTAAAAAGCTTTTTCTTTTGAAAAGCTTTTAAAATCGGATCAACTTTTCTTAGTAAAAGCTGTCTCAACTCTGACTAACTTTTCTAAATATAAGATCTTCTGATAAATATTAATAAAGAAAAGCTTTTTCTACTCTCTTACAGAAAAGCTTTTTACAATTTAACGAAATTTTAGAACCTTATAATATTGTCCAAAGAAAAATTCCAGATTCTGATGATATTATGTAAAGAAAAACCCTTCATACTCTCTCACAGAAAAGGTTTTTACAATTTAATTAAAATTTTTTGAAGAAAAGCTCTTTTGAAACTTGAGAAACTTTTGCAATGAAAAGATTGTTAAAGTCTAATTAAATCTTTGCTCTTCGGACTCTGATCAAATTTTCTAAACTTCAATAAAGATCTTTAGACACCGATCAACTTTTTTAGGAAAAGCTTTTAAAACAGCGAAAAAAAAATTCAAAAAATCCTAAGATTCAGATCAAATTTTCTTAAGTAATAATCTACCGATCAAATGTTATGAAGAAAATATCATCAGATTCCGATCAACTCTACTAAAGAAAAGTTCCTAAGAGTCAGATAAACTTTTCTAAAGAGAAGATCTTAAATTTCTGATCAACCTTTTTAAAGTAAAGATCACCAGACTCTAACAAAATATTCTATGGAAAAGATTATCAGACTCTGATGAGTCTTTTCCAAAGATGAGTCTTTTCCAAACTCTGATCAACTTTTTTACAGAAGTGATCTTAAAACTCTAATTAAATATCCAATAGAAAATATCTTCAGACTCTGATCAACTTTTCGAAAGAAAAGATCTTCAAACTCTGACCAACATCTTTAAAAGTAGGTTCTACAGTCAATGACAAACCTTTGTTAAGAAAAGCTCATCAGACTCCCGCAACATGTTGTCACTTTAATATCATCGGACGCCGATCAAATCTTCTAAACAAAAGTTCCTTAGAGTCAGATAAACTTTTCTAAAGAAATGATCTTTAAAGTTTGATCAACATTTTTAAAGAAAAGATCACCAGACTCTGATCGAATATCCTGAAGGAAAGATCTTCAGTAAATATTCTACAAAAAGATCATCAGACTCTGATGATTTTTTTCAAAGAAAAGATCTTCAAACTCTCATCAACTTTTCTACAGAAGTGATCTTCAAACCCTGATTAAATATTCAGAAGAAAATATCTTCAGACTCTGATCAGCTTTTCTAAAAAAAAAAAAGACCGAAGATCCTGAAGGAAAGATCTTCAGTCTCTGATCAACTTTTCGAAAGATCTTCAAACTCCGATCAACTTCTCTAAAGTTATGTTCTGCAGTCAATGACAAAGATTTCTGAAGAAAAGCTCATCAGACTCCGGCAACATGTTGCCACACTTGTATAGATCTAAACACGAAAAAACTTTCCATTTTATATAAATTTAAAACGAAACCAATCTTAACAACATGTTTCTCTTAACTCTAAACAACAACAACAAAATCTTCTTCACTCAACATTGGTTTTCTTCTTTTTTCTTCAAATAAATCTAAATACTTCAATCTTTCAAATCTCCACCAAATAAAAGTATAAACTACTTCAACCATCTCAATGTCAAGTTTATCAGACGATCATCATCTATTGGCAAAAATAAAACGAAACTGAAATCAACAATAAAATGTCACAACCAAAAAAATGTAGTGACACATTACCTTAACCATGGTTTTCTTCTAACTGTCAAACTAAAGACAACATATCTTAAATATCTTAATACCCTTAGCTAATCTTTGGCTATAAACAACAAAAGGCTACAACAACAACAATGATAGATAGATAAAACAACAAAAAATATATCACCAAATTTACTTTAGAAATCGTTAAACTCCCTTTTTTTCCACTTTGTCTTTTTATGCACAAAGCAATGGGAAAAATATTAGGGGTAATAAAAAGTTTGTGACCCACTAAGATTAAAAATTGCTTAAGTTACCTCCGCTGAGGGTGAATTTCAAATCAGTTAAAATGTTTAAAACCAAAATTTATTTTGACCCCTAATATATTTTGCCCGTAAGTTGATGAACGTTACGTTTTTTTTTTGCGATTTGCTGATTTTTTTTTGTTGGTCTGTTATTTCAAAGTGATGTCACGGAATCCGTCAGTTGGATTTAGTTGGTATATAGTGGCAGCAGCAGTAGTAGTAGAACTTGTAGTGGTAGTCATCGTAGTAGTAAGTAAGTTAGTAAATAGAACGACAGTTGACTTGTTAAAGCTATAACTGATGACATTAAATGATTAAATTGCAAAAAATATAAAAAATAAAAGCGATTTGTAAAACGGTTTAAAGCGTGACGATAAAAATAAATAAAACAATAGAGTTCAAACTATGCAATCAATTTGGTATTAACAAACTGTTTTTTGCTGTTTTTTTTTTCTTCGCTATAAATTGTTAATAAGTTAATCAGACAAGATGTTGAAATTAAATTCTTTAACATTAAGTTAAAGGAGCGTTTAAATGGGGACTACAAAACCAATATTAAGGAAATAAAGTTATTAATTATGATGATCATTCTATCAGCTCTTCAATGCTGATTAACTTTTTAAAGAAAAGCTCTTTAGACTGTGATCAGCTTTTAAAAAGGAATTCAAATCAGATTGTGATAAATTTTTCTACGCGAAAACTTTTAGTCTTCATCCTCTGATGATCTTTTCTAATTAAAAGATCTTCATATTCCAATGATCGATTATGATCTTTAGAAATCGTTAAAGACATTCATATTCTGATGAACCTTTCTTATAAAAAAGGACTCTTTTCTGAGGAAGAGTTCGTCAGAATTTGTTGATCTTTTCTAAAGAAAGGATCGTCATATTATGTTGATCTTTTCTAAAGAAAAGTTCGTCAGACTCCGACAATATTTTCAAAAGAAAAACTCTTTTCTAAAAAAAAGTTCGTCAGACACTGATGATCTTTTCTGAAGAAAGGTTCGTCAGACTCTGATGATCTTTTCTAAAGAAAAGTTCGTCAGAAGCTGATGATCTCTTCTAAAGAAAGGTTCATCAGACTTTGATGATATTTTCTGAAGAAAAATTCGCCAGCTCTGATGATCTCTTCTAACGAAAAGTTCATCAGACTTTGATGATCTTTTCTGAAGAAAGGTTCGTCAGAATCTGATGATCTTTTCTAATGAAAAGTTCGTTAGACTCTGATGATCTTTTCCAAAGAAAAGTTCGTCAGAAGCTGATGATCTCTTCTAAAGAAAGGTTCATCAGACTTTGATGATCTTTTCTGAAGAAAGGTTCGTCAGAATCTGATGATCTTTTCTAATGAAAAGTTCGTTAGACTCTGATGATCTTTTCTAAAGAAAAGTTCGTCAGAAGCTGATGATCTCTTCTAAAGAAAGGTTCATCAGACTTTGATGATATTTTCTGAAGAAAGATTCGCCAGCTCTGATGATCTCTTCTAACGAAAAGTTCATCAGACTTTGATGATCTTTTCTGAAGAAAGGTTCGTCAGAATCTGATGATCTTTTCTAATGAAAAGTTCGTCAGACTCTGATGATCTTTTCTGAAGAAAGGTTCGTTAGACTCTGATGATCTTTTCTAAAGAAAAGATCGTCTGAAGCTGATGATCTCTTCTAAAGAAAAGTACATCAGACTTTGATGATCTTTTCTGAAGAAAGGTTCGTCAGACTGTGATGATCTTATCTAAAGAAAAGTTCGTCAGATTTTAATGGTCGTTTCTAAAGAAAGGCTTTGGAAAATTGTATGAATAACTTAAGACTAATATTAACATTATCTTGTCACTTACCGCTTCTGTTTTAATATTCAATGCCACATCGACATGTGTAGGTGACGCACAATTGTTGGCCGTAACTAAAGGCGCCGGTGTTGAGGTAGGAGTTATAGCTCCTACAGCCGCTGGTGGCGCAACAGTTGTTGTCGTTGTTGTTACATTTGTCGAAGAGGTGTCCAGACCACAACTACCATTACTATTATGACCAGGAGTAGCTCTGTCGGGAGAATGAGGCGATACACCGCTTAACGAAGCAATAGCTGCACTAGAATATGGTGATGATGAAGGCGATTTGTTAGTATTCGAATTATTGGCTATGGCCGCTGTAGTGGATGAAGAAGCCGTGGTTGATGTATTCAACGAAGTCGAGGAGGATGAGGAAGAATTCGACGAAGACGAGGATGAAGAAGAGGATGATGAGGAGGATGAAGAAAGCAGGGCAGAGGTGGTACACACTAAGGGACCCAAAGAGTTCGCTGCATTGGCTTTATTAGAATTGGGTGTAAGTCGCTGATTGTTGGTGGTGGAGGTGGGTATATGATTTGATCCCGTCGTGGTGGTTGTTATTGAAGGTGAGGCCATTGAGTGGGTGGGACTGGCTAAACTGACACTGGCTGTTAGATGGGCACCCAAGACACTGGTGGCATCGACAAATTCACGTTTCATAACACCGCCACCTGATACACCCAGAGAGGCGGTTATGGCAGCTTCGCATGGCAATACGGTGCCCAACATGGTGGGTGCGTTATCGGCGTTACGATTGCTACTGTTGCTCTCGGTTTCTTCGCAACCTTCCGCCATGTCAGTTACACATTGTGATGAGGAGACTGCAAAAAAAATGGGAAATGATACGGGAATTAAGAAAGGAAGTAAATTCTTTAATAAATTATAAAGAATTTCTGGTTTTAAGTTTTAAATTCCTTAAAAATTTTGAACAGTGTTTTCTTGCCCCCCCCCCCCTTAAAAAAAGAACACAACAAAATACATTAGACTACAAAAACCGACTTTGGCCGAAATCCTTGTCTGCAATCATAATTTAAACATGTCAGAGTCCTACAACATACTTTTGACCAAATGCATTGACCAGCAATAATAAGCAAGTGTAAGTGTATATATGTCTGCCCAAGTAAAAGTTCTACCCATTCATTAACATTTGCTACAAACAACATACATATGGAGACGTCTCATACGTCTTTCAACGCCTTAGGACTTAAGGGGTAAAACCGGCAGAAAAGAGTGAGAGAGAGAAGCATGTATATAAGTTAAATAAAATGAATGGGAAAGCAATACTTGTGTCAGTAAGTATACGTAAGTAGGTGAGTGTTGTGTGTGGGTGTATGTGGGCACATGATGTCCTGTAACATGTCCTGTTGTTGACGTTTGTTCATAATTTTTGTTTTGCATTGTTTGCTGCTAACGTCGTTTGTACATGTAAACATCTACAAATGCATAAATGCATTAATAAACACTCATACTTAAACTTTTGCTCACACATACACAAACACACTCTCATGCATATCCTAAATATACATAACATTATCCTATAAACATGTTTACTCTCACACACACACACTCATATTTCTACTTAGATACTCATTTGCATGCAATAAGCAAAATTAATTATAACAGCTCTCTACTTGAACTACTTAAGCAATAACAACACAAATATATATATAAAACCAAACCTTATTTGCCTGACTACCTTCCCCCCTTCTCAGGCCTTCATATACACACAAATATGCATATAACCTGAGGTCTTATAACTGATATATAATTCCGTTTGTTTCTGGCCATATTTGGTATTTTATGTTTTTGTTGTTATTTCTGTTTTATGTATTTTT
The DNA here is from genome assembly GCF_015586225.1 of Lucilia sericata. Classification (NCBI taxonomy): domain Eukaryota; kingdom Metazoa; phylum Arthropoda; class Insecta; order Diptera; family Calliphoridae; genus Lucilia; species Lucilia sericata. The sequence goes on from NW_023994921.1 coordinate 29,244, forward strand.
TTAATATTATTTTTATTATTTGCTAAGAGGTTTTTGTAAAGGAGTTTAAACTCATTAAAGGCCAGTTTTTATTGTAAATGTATGTGTTCACACATAATGACTAGTCTTCTCAGGCTTTCCATTACCATCAACCTTCTTCAATCCAATACACAAAGAAGGAGTTTCATTAACTAAGTTTGTTCAGCAAAACTTTCTCAATATCAACACATATGTATATACAACGGAGGGAATGCATGAATGTCTAAGAGAAGTTCACTAAACCTTAATTCATTACACTCACACACACATACATACCTAAACACTCGAAAAATTATCCTTATTTGTTGTTGTAGTTTTTGTAGTCGCATTCATTATGCATTAAAATCATCGCCCCCTAAAAACAGACACTCTCATATATACATTTACTCACGAAATCTACATTTCGTGTCCTTTATGTTTGAGTCTGTGTGTTTTAGTCCTTTACTTCTACATAAGTAATATTAGTTGTTTTTGTTAGTTGTTATTGTCCTGTAGGTGTTCAATGTGTTTGTGTTTTGGTTGGGTTTAGAAGAGTGTATTTGTTTGCAGCTAAAAAGTACAAAAAAAAGAAAACCCTTAAGCTTCCCCTAAAAACACAGCAGAGGAAACAGTGGATTATAACAACGACATAACTTTTAAAATATTAGGAACTTTTCTAAAGAATAGAAACATCACAAGTAGAGTCTGAAAAGCCTTTTTTTAGAAAAATTTATCAGTCTAAAAACCTTTTCTTGAAAAAATTTGGTTTCTCTTCAGAAAAGTTTTTCAATGTCTGAATAGATTTTCTTTGGAAAAGTTGATCAGTATCTGAAAAGCTTTTTTAAGAAAACTTCCGAAAAGCTTTTTTTGATAATTTTATCTGAAATAAACTTATCTGTTAGATTCCGAACAGTTTTTCTTTCAAAATGTTGCTCAGAAATTAAAGAGCTTTTCTTTCGAAAAGTTCAAATCAAACTCTGAAGAGCTTTCCTTTAGAAATGTTGATCAGAGACTGAAAATATTTTCTTTAGAAAAGTTGATTACAGTTTTTGTTAAGAAAAGTTGATGAGAACATGAAGAAGATATAATCAGAGTCTGAAGTGTTTATTAGAAAAATTGATCAGAAGAGCTTTTCCTTCGAAGGCTTTACTTTAGACAATTTGGTCAAAGACTAAATTTGATCAGATACTGATGAGCTTTTCTTTAGAAGAGTTGATCAGAGTCCAATGAGATTTTCTTCAGAAGAGTTGATCAGAGTCTGATGAGCTTTTCTTTAGAAGTGTTGATCAGAGTCTGATAAGCTTTTCTTTAGAAGAGTTGATTAGATTCTGATGAGTTTTTATTTAGAAGAGTTGATCAGAGTATGATGAGCTTTTCTTTAGAAAAGTTTATCAGAATATGATGAGCTTTTCTTTAGAAGAGTTGATCTGACTCTGATGAGCTTTTCTTTAGAAAAGTTGATTAGAGTCTGAGCTTTTCTATTAAAAAGTTGATCTGAGTTTGAAGAGCTTTTCTTTTGAAGAGTTTTTCAGAATCTGAAGATAATCAGTTTTGAAAAAAAAGAAAAAGATTTTTCCTGGAAAAGTTGATCCGAGCCTGAAGACGGATTTTTCACCTAAAATTCAATTTCTCACTAAAAATTTAATTTTTCACTAAAAGCTAAATATTTCAGTAAAATTAAATTTTTCAAAAAAAAAAAAATTTAATTTTCATTAAAAAAGCAATTTTTCCCTAAAAATGCAATTTTTCACTAAAAATGCAATTTTTCACTAAAAATGCAATTTTTCACTATCAATGCATTTTTCACTAAAAATGCAATTTTTCACTATAAATGCAATTTTTCACTAAAAATGCAATTTTTCACTAAAAATGCAATTTTCACTGAAAATGCAATTTTTCACTAAAAATGCAATTTTTCACTAAAAATGCAATTTTTGCTAAAAATTCAATTTATAAAAAAAAATCATTTTTTCACTATAAATTCAAATTTTTAATAAAAATTAAATTTTTTCACTAATATTTAAAATTTTTACTAAAAATTTTAAATTTTCTCTCAAAACTAAATTTTTCAAAAATAATTCAAATTTTCACAAAAAATTTAATTTGTTTTTAAAATTTGGACCACTGTACATAAACTAAATTGGAGACGTTTTTAACGTAATTCTTCCTTTGGAACTACATATTTACTTTCTCTTTTTCTACTAGTGCATGTGGATATATTCTCTACAATTTTGTTTATATGTTTGTAAGAATCCTGCATGTAAATGAGTGAGTTTGTGTCCTTACAAGAGTATGTGTGCAATGTAGACATTCGTAGCAGTTGTAACATTGTGGTTTACAATCAAATTTTCTAATATGCATGTTGTTGCAATTGCTTTGCAAAAAAATATATATAAATGAGCAGAGCAACAATACACTTACTCAGTCTCTGGTAATTTCTTTTCCCTGGTGGGGTTTTAACTTTAGGAAGTTTTTAAATAAAAAGGGGGATTTCTTAAAGGAAAAATTAAATAAATCTTAAAGTATTAAATATGGAAATTAATGAAATTTATAGCTAAAGTTTAATAATTTAGAAAAATTAAGCCTTGCCAAAGATGAAATACAATTCGTGTACGAATAATTGTTTAAAAATAAGAAAAACCAAAGTTTTGCTTAGAATCCTGATAACCAGAATACCCTGTTTTTAAACCCTTTCAACATGTGTTTGTCTAAGCCTAATTTTGTTTTCATTCTCTATAATACAACAAGAATATTGGGTAAATTATGTGCATATGTATGGCAAAGAGTATAATTGGTGTGTGTATTAAAAAGTTAACTTTGTATACTATTTGCAACATGCTGCAACTATTGTCTTATTTAAGAAGATTTTTTTGTATGCAATCCATGAGTTTTCTATAGTCAGACATTTCATAAGGTATTTGAAAAAAATGTTTTTTTCTTCTTTTCATCTGCAAGTGTTAGTAATGATCAATATGTTCATTTATCTTGTGAGTGTCTGACTAAATTATTAAAATGTATTGTAAGCAAATTTTCATCAAGAAATTATTGTTGGTTTTGTTATTTTATTGTTGCTAATATTGTTTTTCTATTTTGGATTGAGATTTTTTCCTGGGTATGGAAAGTGATTTTGCAAATATTATGAAAAAAAAAGTTCCTCACAGTTCGGAGCAATTTTTTTATAGAAAGTTCCTTACAATTCGAACAAATTTGCTATTGAAAAATTACTCTCAGTCGGAGCAACTTCTCTATATAAAAGCTTCTTACAGTTAGAGCAACTTTTGTATATAAAAGCTTCTTACAGTTGGAGCTAATTTTCTATATAAAAGCTTCTCACAGTTGGAGCAACTTTTCTATAGAAAATCTGCTCACAGTTGGAGCCACTTTTGTATAGAAAAACTTCTTACAGTTGGAGCAACTTTTCTTAAGAAAAGCTTCTTACAGTTGGAGCAACTTTTCTTAAGAAAAGCTTCTCACAGTTGGAGCAACTTTTCTTAAGAAAAGCTTCTCACAGTTGGAGCAACTTTTCTTAAGAAAAGCTTCTCACAGTTGGAGCAACTTTATTTAAGAAAAGCTTCTCACAGTTGGAGCAACTTTTCTATAGAAGAGCTTCTCACTGTTGAAGCAACTTTTCTATAGAAAAGCTTCTCACAGTTGGAGCAACTTTTCTATAGAAAAGCTTCTCATAGTCGGATCAACTTTTCTGTAGAAAAGCTTCTCACAGTTGGGGCAACTTTTCTATAGAAAAGTTTCTCACAGTTAGAGCAACTTTTCTGTAGAAAATCTTCCCATATTCGGTGAAACTTTTCTATAGAAAGCTCCTCAAAGCCGGTGCAAATTTTCAATAAAGAATTTCAACTTTGGAGTCCCATATTAATCTCTAACCAATTCCAGCATAATCATATATTTATTCATAAACCAAAACATTTTAATTTCATATTTATTACAACCTCAAACAAATATTATTTTTAACTCTCTACTTGTTTTAAACTTTTTTTTTTTTTTTGCAAAATTCAACAGCCTTAAATTCCTGCCTCCTTTTTTCTTGTTTTATTTAGGAAAACTTTAACATTTTCATTTTATTTTCTTTTTCAACTGAAAGCAAATTTAATATGCTTCAATAAATTTTATTTCAATAGTCCAGCAAACAAACTTATATCTTAATGAAAGTTTTTTTTTTGCTTTTTTGGGTGGTAGAAAACATTTTACACCACCCACAAAGAAAACTTAATCTACATTTTATGCATAGTACAAGTACCAACAGCCAAACCGAATAAAACAAATTCATTTTTACTCATTTAACATCTATAATTTCTGAACATCAACATTTTATATAAACATTATTGAATGTATGTATAGGTGTGAGTAAATTATGTATAAATATGTGAGTTTATTAGTTTGAGTATGTAGTGTAAATCAGTGATTGGCACAGGGAGATGTGTGAAATAGAAAAGTTCCTTGTAGTCTGAGCAACTTTTTTTAGGAAATATCCTCATAAACTGAGCAACTTTTTTATAGAAAAGCTTTTCAAAATATGAGCATCTTATCTATAGAAAAGCTTTATAAAATTCTGAGCAACTTTTCTATAGAAAAGCATCTCATAATCTGAGCAACTTTTCTATAGAAAAGCATCTCATAATCTGTGCAACTTTTCTATAGAAAAGGAACTCATAATCTGAGCAACTTTTCTATAAAAACGGAACTCATAATCTGAGCAACTTTTCTATAGAAAAGCAGCTCGTTGTCTGAGCAACTTTTCTATAAAAAAACATCTTATAATCTGAGCAACTTTTCTATAGAAAAGCATCTCATAATCTGAGCAACTTTTCTATGGAAAAGTTCCTCCATAAAGCTTCGAAAACTTTTCTTAAGAATGACTTCTCAGTATGAACAACTTTTCAATAAAAAAAAGCTCCTCCTGAATAAGTTTTTTTTTTCTAGATAAGCTCTATATAATCTGAACAACTTTTCCTTTGCAAAAAATCTACTAAATTTCTGGATTGTCTCTCTAATACTCATTCTGTAGGCATTAATTTCATTAATTATCCTTTTGCGCCACATGAAACTTTTAGACACAAACACACACAAACTTTTTACAATACATACAAACACTTACTCATTCTTTCGGTAAAGAAAGGACAAAATTTATGTTTGTGTGAGTTAAATAACATGTATTACAATAACAACAAGTTGAACATGCAACACCAACAAACAATATCTTTCAACATTTCATACAAATAAACAATTGCAGACACTCTCTCATATATTTATATACATACTTGTAATAAAGGAAAACCACTACTACAGAAAGGGAAAAATACTAATATATCCCAGCAAACATATGATTTTTAATCTAAATTTTAAAAAAACCTTCAATATTACTACAGAAAAGTTTAGAATTCAAGTCATGTTTAATTTGAATTGAAAACTTAATGTTTGCTGGGTTACTTTAACAATCTATAACTTGGTCTGTGTTAAAATACTTGCTTGTATGTAATATAAAGAAGTATAATAAGGAAATTTTTTGTTGTTATTGCTGAGACAGAGGGGGTTTTACTACTGATTGCATGTAAGGACTTTACATTACAACCTAAAGTTTTGGAGACAAGGTTGTATGTGTGCACAAACGGGGGAAAGAGTTGTTAGTTGCATTTTAAGGAAATGAATATTTTGCATGTTAAATGCAAAACTCATGGTCAATAATGAGAGGTGGCCAGAATGGTCACTCTACACAGCACTTAAACAACACATAAAAGAAAAGGAAAAATGAGAAAAACAAGTAAATAAAACTTTTTAAAACCACCCACTTATAGTTAAATTTATACTTAACATTATATAAAACACTTATACATGGAAATATCTCTTTATGTATAAATAAATAAAATTTTATATTTTCACCTCATCACTGTCGCACAGTTTGTAATACATAAACAAAAGTTTTTATGTGAAATTTTGTTGCAACATTTTATAAGGGTCAGGCCACATAAAGAAAGAAAAATGCATTCCCTAAATTGTATGCATGTTTTTGTAAACCCACTCCTGTTGTTTGCAAGAAAAATCCTTTTCTTCCAGCAGTCTTTCCATACCTAGAAACCAATTGACCAAGGCCATGACCGTATTATTTTGTATGTATTGTTCAAATGTTTATTGTACATGTTAGACGGTCTTCTATGTATTTGCCTGAATTTGCATATACGTATATACATACATTTATTCATTTATTTGATACGAAAGTCTGGCGTGAAATGTTTGCTTTAGAAATTTTTGAAAAATCTACAAACAATATTTACTTGTTTCGAAAGAGTTTGAAAACTAAATTCAATTAAACTTTTTTGTTTAAAAATCTATTCAGATTTAGTGTTGCATATATGGAAATGTACTTAGGAGTTCTAGATCAATTCTAGTTTAGTTCTAGTTCAGTTCTAGTTCAGTTCTAGTTCAGTTCTAGTTCAGTTCTAGTTCAGTTCTAGTTCAGTTCTAGTTTAGTTCTAGTTTAGTTCTAGTTCAGTTCTAGTTCAGTTCTAGTTCAGTTCTAGTTCAGTTCTAGTTCAGTTCTAGTTCAGTTCTAGTTCAGTTCTAGTTCAGTTCTAGTTCAGTTCTAGTTCAGTTCTAGTTCAGTTCTAGTTCAGTTCTAGTTCAGTTCTAGTTCAGTTCTAGTTCAGTTCTAGTTCAGTTCTAGTTCAGTTCTAGTTCAGTTCTAGTTCAGTTCTAGTTCAGTTAGAGTTCAGTTCTAGTTCAGTTCTAGTTCAGTTCTAGTTCAGTTCTAGTTCAGTTCTAGTTCAGTTCTAGTTCAGTTCTAGTTCAGTTCTAGTTCAGTTCTAGTTCAGTTCTAGTTCAGTTCAGTTCTAGTTCAGTTCTAGTTCAGTTCTAGTTCAGTTCTAGTTCAGTTCTAGTTCAGTTCTAGTTCAGTTCTAGTTCAGTTCTAGTTCAGTTCTAGTTCAGTTCTAGTTCAGTTCTAGTTCAGTTCTAGTTCAGTTCTAGTTCAGTTCTAGTTCAGTTCTAGTTCAGTTCTAGTTCAGTTCTAGTTCAGTTCTAGTTCAGTTCTAGTTCAGTTCTAGTTTCAGTTCTAGTTCAGTTCTAGTTCAGTTCTAGTTCAGTTCTAGTTCAGTTCTAGTTCAGTTCTAGTTCAGTTCTAGTTCAGTTCTAGTTCAGTTCTAGTTCAGTTCTAGTTCAGTTCTAGTTCAGTTCTAGTTCAGTTCTAGTTCAGTTCTAGTTCAGTTCTAGTTCAGTTCTAGTTCAGTTCTAGTTCAGTTCTAGTTCAGTTCTAGTTCAGTTCTAGTTCAGTTCTAGTTCAGTTCTAGTTCAGTTCTAGTTCAGTTCTAGTTCAGTTCTAGTTCAGTTCAGTTCTAGTTCAGTTCTAGTTCAGTTCTAGTTCAGTTCTAGTTCAGTTCTAGTTCAGTTCTAGTTCAGTTCTAGTTCAGTTCTAGTTCAGTTCTAATTCAGTTCTAGATCAGTTCTAGTTCAGTTTTAGTTCAGTTATTGTTTAGTTCAGGTTATTCTTTATTATTATTTAGTTTATTTTCTATTAAAAATTAATATTTCACAAAATAAATTATTATTTCCATAAAATATCTTTTTAATTATTTTGATCCTAAATTAAACCCTCGCCTTTTCATATTTTAACAAAAAGTACTTGCTACCCAAATTACCCATCACTGTTAAATTTGGTTATTTTGTTAAAACAACAAAAACTAAACAAAGTAAATCCTATTTCTTATTACTCACCTCTAGTATTGTTGTTGTTTTCATTACTTCCTTACTTCACAGCAAAAAAAAACACTATTACTTTTTCTCACATGTTGCCTACATACTTTTTTCATGCTAATGCTTGCTTCTTCAGTTCTGTCAATAATTGCAATAACAACAACATATGTATTAATGCTTTATTAACATACCCCCCATACATTCTCTTTTGCCCACACTTTTTGTTGTTGGTCTGCTTACGAATGGCCATGGAAACGCAAAACAACGAAAACCTCCTAAAAATTGCATTAACATTTTTCACAAATTGCATTTTTTTTAATATTTTCACTTTTTTCACTAATTTCTAACACACTTTTTATTAATATTTTTATATATAAATATAATTTAATATTTGTTTAACATTTTACAACAAAAATATTTTATTATTAACAATTAATTAACCCTTTTACATTAATTTAAACGGGACTATTAAAACTAAACAACCGAACACTTTAGAAATTTTAAGAAAACTAAAGAAATAGAACAATAACCAAAGCATCACTTGTTGCAGTTGTTGTTATTGTTATTATTTGCTCTTTAAGTGGTGAACTAATAATAACAACAACTACGTCAATGACTACTGTAATTTGTTGCTTTAGTTATTTGTCTTTTTCTTTAGTTTTTTTTTTTTAAGTTTGAAATTGTATTTATTGTCTTATAAATTTAAATCTCGCGCTTTAAATAGTTGTTTAAATTAAAATATTTTTGTTGGAAAATGTTAATAAAATATTAAGAAATAGTTTTATAGAAAAATATTTATAAAAAGTTTTAAATTAATAGAAGTAATATGTGTGAGAAAATTGACAAAAATTCACTGCAATTTTGTTAGGCGGAGAGTCGGCTTGTTGGTTTCATTTGATGAACCACTCGTTTATAAAGAGGGGAAGTGGGGGAGAGTAAGGTAAGCTAAAGGGATTTAAAAAAAGTGTTGTTCAGTTTATGGTGAAAATTAATAATAATGTAAAGGAGGTGGTGGAATATTTAAAGTAAAAAAATTGCGTAAGAGAGGTGAGGTGGGAGAATATATATACATACATACATATGTATATACAATGTACATACATATTAGTAGAACATAATAAGTTATTGCTCTAATATACATACAAATTTATGTAAATAAGAAAAAATTAATTTTAATTATGTGAAAAATTTTAAATAAAATAAATGAGAAAATAGTTGAGTGATTTGTTCAAAATTTTATTTTTGATCCATATCAGACCTTGGGACTAAATATTGTCCCTTTTAAAAATTATTAAGAAATACAAAATTTTTGACAAAAAAATTTTCTAGTTTAATATTAGTTCAGTTCTAGATCAGTTCTAGTTCCGTTCTAGTTCAGTTCTAGTTCAGTTTTAGTTCAGTTCTAGTTCAGTTCTAGTTCAGTTCTAGTTCAGTTCTAGTTCAGTTCTAGTTCAGTTCTAGTTCAGTTTTAGTTCAGTTCTAGTTCAGTTCTAGTTCAGTTCTAGTTCAGTTCTACTTCAGTTCTAGTTCAGTTCTAGTTCAGTTCAAGTTCATTTCAAGTTCAGTTCTAGTTCAGTTCGAGTTCAGTTCTAGTTCAGTTCTAGTTCAGTTCTAGTTCAGTTCTAGTTCAGTTCTAGTTCAGTTCTAGTTCAGTTCTAGTTCAGTTCTAGTTCAGTTCTAGTTCAGTTCTAGTTCAGTTCTAGTTCAGTTCTAGTTCAGTTCTAGTTCAGTTCTAGTTCAGTTCAGTTCTAGTTCAGTTCTAGTTCAGTTCTAGTTCAGTTCTAGTTCAGTTCTAGTTCAGTTCTAGTTCAGTTCTAGTTCAGTTCTAGTTCAGTTCTAGTTCAGTTCTGGTTCAGTTCTAGTTCAGTTCTAGTTCAGTTCTAGTTCAGTTCTAGTTCAGTTCTAGTTCAGTTCTAGTTCAGTTCTAGTTCAGTTCTAGTTCAGTTCTAGTTCAGTTCTAGTTCAGTTCTAGTTCAGTTCTAGTTCAGTTCTAGTTCAGTTCTAGTTCAGTTCTAGTTCAGTTCTAGTTCAGTTCTAGTTCAGTTCTAGTTCAGTTCTAGTTCAGTTCTAGTTCAGTTCTAGTTCAGTTCTAGTTCAGTTCTAGTTCAATTCTAGTGCAATTCTAGTTCAATTCTAGTTCAATTCTAGTTCAGTTCTAGTTCAGTACTAGATCAGTTCTAATTCAGTTCTAGTTCAGTTCTAGTTCAGTTCCAGTTAAGTTCTAGTTCAGTTGTAGTTCAGTTCTAGTTCTGTTCTAGTTCAGTTCTAGTTCAGTTCTATTTCAGCTCTAGTTCAGTTCTATTTCAGTTCTAGTTCGGTTCTAGTTCAGTTCTAGTACAAATCCCTATACATACTTTATATTGACTAGTTCAGTTCTAGTTGGATTCTAGTGAGTTCTTTTACTGAACCGTCATTAAACTAAATTTTATTAAAGATCAAAAATTGGCCTTAAATATTATAGCTTTCCAAGACCACTGTGGCACATTTATTACACTTATCTTTGTCATATTTTTTTCAATAAAATTGATTGATATTAAACTAAATTGTTGTTTTACTCTTACCAAAGTTTATTAAATGATAATTATACCACCTGACCAGTTGGTCCGGGCAAATAAGAACAACACACACCATTTAAAAATGAGTATGATAGAGTGAGGAAGAGAGTCAAGAGGACGAAGTAAATATATATTAATTATGTGCAATATAAAACAACAACAACAACAGAAAAAACTACAACACAAATTGAAAAACCGGTATAATTAAACTCATTCAATAAAATAAGAGATGCAAAATTTTATAACACACACACACACCCCAACGAACACAATGTAGTCGTCATATTGAACAAAAATGTAATTACCATAAAGATGTTGCATGTATGGGCTTGATAATAGTTGGTAGTATGATTGGTTGTTATCGTTGTGTTGTTGTATAGTCGAGACGTCGAGTTGATGTGGTATAATTTTAATTATATAGAGTGGCAACTTTCTAGTCACCAACAGGCAACAACTTAAAAAAATTAATCACATTTTATGTGTATTTATTATATTTTTCTAAATACATGCATGCAAATGCATGAACACACAGGCTTATAACCAACTACACAGTTTTATAAGGAATCAAGGAATTTCTTTTAGACAGTATCTGGACGACTCAAATTTATAAATTTTCGAAATTTAAAATAAACAAATCAGTATAAAGGAATTGCAGCTTTACAGCCTCTAAGTCATCTACTAGGGAGCTAGTCGTCACTTTAGTGTTCCTAAGTAATGCACAGATGGATGAGTGGTACAAAAATTAGCTACGAACTGCTGGGAATTATTAGTCGTTTTTTTAAAAAACAACACAAATGTAACACAAATTATAGTAACATCCTTTTTTCGTTGTCGTTGTTGTTGTTGAAATACAACAAACTTTAATTTATTTTATTTAGTTTTAGTAAGAGAGTATAATAATAATTATAAATGAGGTTATTGCACAAATACTCTATTGCACTTACAGTTAGTTATAATTAATAATGAAATTAAATTGCAATCAACGGTTTGCTGTCACTACCACCAGCAACTATTGCCTGCAACTAACTGCAGCAACACTGCCAGCAACTTTTCCTGTTCACTTCGTTTGTCTTGGCAGCAGTTCAACAGAAAAAGGGGTGTTAGTTTCTTATAAAACATGGTAATTTAACAAAAAAAACGAAAGAAATATTTCTTTGGGAGTTTGTAAATTAATTTATTCTTTTTTTTCGCTTTTTTATGGCAAATTGATTGAGTTGTTTTACAAGATTTTTGCTTAATATTTCATTAAATGTTTGGCTTGCGCTATGTCTTACATATTGGGTCAATTCTAAGAAAATTGTGTCTTCAAAATATATGTTTAGATAACTTTATAGATACATCATTCCATTTATAATTTGCTTTTAAAGTTGCAAAGTGAGATTTTCTTTTAGTTATAAATATAAAAAGAAATTTTAATATTGTAATTATGATAAATTGAATTGAAGACAGTTAAATTGATTGCAAGTTAGTGAGAGGAAAATTTTTAATTTGAACCAAATTATAAGTCGATTTTAATCATACGGTTTTGCTATTAACAAAATAAGTTGCCTTTGGTTGCACGAATGTTATGGACCCTTCACCAGCATGAAAAAACAATAGATAGTCTAGTTCTAGTTCAGTTTTAACTCTAGTTCAGTTCTATTTCAATTTTAGTTCAGTGCTAGTTCAGTTTTAGTTCAGTTTTAGTTCAGTTCTAGTTCAGTTCTAGTTCAGTTCTAGTTCAGTTCTAGTTCAGTTCTAGTTCAGTTCTAGTTCAGTTCAAGTTCAGTTCTAGTTCAGTTCTAGTTCAGTTCTAGCTCAGTTCTAGTTCAGTTCTAGTTCAGTTCTAGTTCAGTTCTAGTTCAGTTCTAGTTCAGTTCTAGTTCAGTTCTAGTTCAGTTCTAGTTCAGTTCTAGTTCAGTTCTAGTTCAGTTCTAGTTCAGTTCTAGTTCAGTTCTAGTTCAGTTCTAGTTCAGTTCTAGTTCAGTTCTAGTTCAGTTCTAGTTCAGTTCTAGTTCAGTTCTAGTTCAGTTCTAGTTCTGTTCTAGTTCAGTTCTAGTTCAGTTCTAGTTCAGTTCTAGTTCAGTTCTAGTTCAGTTCTAGTTCAATTTTAGTTCAGTTCTAGTTCAGTTCTAGTTCAGTTCTAGTTCAGTTCTAGTTCAGTTCTAGTTCAGATCTAGTTTCAGTTCTAGTTCAGTTCTAGTTCAGTTCTAGTTCATTTCTAGTTCATTTCTAGTTCAGTTCTAGTTCAGTTCTAGTTCAGTTGTAGTTTAGTTGTAGTTCAGTTCTAGTTCAGTTCTAGTTCAGTTCTAGTTCAGTTCTAGTTCAGTTCTAGTTCAGTTCTAGTTCAGTTCTAGTTCAGTTCTAGTTCAGTTCTAGTTCAGTTCTAGTTCAGTTCTAGTTCAGTTCTAGTTCAGTTCTAGTTCAGTTCTAGTTCAGTTCTAGTTCAGTTCTAGTTCAGTTCTAGTTCAGTTCTAGTTCAGTTCTAGTTCATTCTAGTTCAGTTCTAGTTCAGTTCTAGTTCAGTTCTAGTTCAGTTCTAGTTCAGTTCTAGTTAGTTCTAGTTCAGTTCTAGTTCAGTTCTAGTTCAGTTCTAGTTCAGTTCTAGTTCAGTTCTAGTTCAGTTCTAGTTCAGTTCTAGTTCAGTTCTAGTTCAGTTCTAGTTCATTTCTAGTTCAGTTCTAGTTCAGTTCTAGTTTAGTTCTAGTTCAGTTCTAGTTCAGTGCTAGTTCAGTTCTAGTTCAGTTCTAGTTCAGTTCTAGTTCAGTTCTAGTTCAGTTCTAGTTCAGTTCTAGTTCAGTTCTAGTTCAGTTCTAGTTCAGTTCTAGTTCAGTTCTAGTTCAGTTCTAGTTCAGTTCTAGTTCAGTTCTAGTTCTAGTTCAGTTCTAGTTCAGTTCTAGTTCAGTTCTAGTTCAGTTCTAGTTCAGTTCTAGTTCAGTTCTAGTTCAGTTCTAGTTCAGTTCTAGTTCAGTTCTAGTTCAGTTCTAGTTCGGTTCTAGTTCAGTTCTAGTTCAGTTCTAGTTTAGTTCTAGTTCAGTTCTAGTTCAGTGCTAGTTCAGTTCTAGTTCAGTTCTAGTTCAGTTCTAGTTCAGTTCTAGTTCAGTTCTAGTTCAGTTCTAGTTCAGTTCTAGTTCAGTTCTAGTTCAGTTCTATTTCAGTTCTAGTTCAGTTCTAGTTCAGTTCTAGTTCAGTTCTAGTTCAGTTCTAGTTCAGTTCTAGTTCAGTTCTAGTTCAGTTCTAGTTCACTTCTAGTTCAGTTCTAGTTCAGTTCTAGTCCATTTCTAGTTCAGTTCTAGTACCAGTTCAGTTTTATTTCTGTTCTAGATCAGTTCTAGTTTAGTTCTAGTTCAGTTGTAGTTAAGTTCCAAATCAGTTCTATTTCAATTCTTGTTCCATTCCAATTCAGTTCTAGAGTACTTCAAGGTAAATTTGAGGCAATATATAACGTAGAAGGGTATTTTTAATTCGTCCTTATAAAGAATGGACTTTTAATTTTTAGTAATTTTAATTTATAAAAAATGTATACCTACAACTCATAAAAAGTTCATGTAAATGCATGAACATTAATATTTTTGTTAGTCTTGTAAACAAGTTTTATACTTTTCCGCTCCGCAAAAAAAGTTTATAGGAAGTTTTGAGTTTTATATGTCTTTTTTTTTTTTTTTTGCAACAAAGTAAGTAAGTATATGTACTTTGAATATATAATTAATGTAAATTGATCAACAGTAAAGTAGGTTCCATAATGATATTAAATTACAATTAATTTTATAATTTATTATTGTTCAGTGAATAAGTGTAGTAATATTTTGTAAGTTAAATGTATGAATTTAAACATAAATTATCGACCAACTATAATATCGTGTAATATTCGTTAATTTATTTAGTTTAAAGACAAGTTTTTTTTGTGTAGTTGTTGTTGAAATTTAATCGTTTAAATGACATAAGTTTTTTTTCAAAAGAGACATATTTAAGATAGATGGTAAACATGTAGGCTTTTTGAAACCGTCAAATTTGATTGGTAAAATTTATTAAAAACTTTTACATATATTTTGAATTTTTAACAAAATTTTCATGATAAATTCTATTTGTTGCTTTAGTTTTTTAACAATAATTGTTCAATCATTTGTTATTAGGCTTCATTTATTTTTCGCTATAATTTTCTTTGTGCAAAAATTATAATTTCAATAAATTATGATTTTATAATGAACCTTTTGTACCTTTATTCTATTTATAAAAAGGAAAAGTTTAGTTTTAAGTCCTTTAGACTTATATACACATGTGTGCATTTGTACATGATTACACACACCTTTTTAAACTGCATGTAGATTAAATAATTTTCTTTATATTTATGGCTAATTTGGTTTTACAATGAAATCGATACTACTTTACTAAAACAATACATAAACACTTTTTAATATACCCAGTAGTTCTGGATGATATCACGAATTTGCAATAAGAAGGGTTAGTATAAAACATGGACTAAATTTCAGTTTTCCTAGAGACAATATATTGACAATAGCCACCTTCCTCAATAACCACTACAGAAACTGCAGAGTACGCAAACTTTTAATAAAGATTACAAATACCACCATAATAACACCAATAATAGCAAGTAGTAGTAATAATATTGTAAAAACAACAATGGCAGCAATGAGCTACTAACAACTTTGTTAATAACAATGAATGAATACACATTAAGTCATTGTAAAATATAAAACAACAGCAACAACAAATATAATAAAGAAAATATTATTTATGCAAAAATACCCTTAAAACATACAAACATACACACAAATATCTTTTAATAGGAACACACGTACGCGTTGCTGAAATACACTCTCCTTTGAACATAAGCAAAGGAGCAATGCCCGACAGTTTTATAGGACCAGTTTTACACCCCTACATGTTCCATTTTAGTTCAGTTTTATTATAGTTCTAGTCCAGTTCTAGTCCAGTTCTAGTTCTGTTCTAGTTCTGTTCTAGTTCTGTTCTAGTTCTGTTCTAGTTCTGTTCTAGTTCTGTTCTAGTTCTGTTCTAGTTCTGTTCTAGTTCTGTTCTAGTTCTGTTCTAGTTCTGTTCTAGTTCTGTTCTAGTTCTGTTCTAGTTCTGTTCTAGTTCTGTTCTAGTTCTGTTCTAGTTCTGTTCTATCTGTTCTAGTTGCTGTTCTAGTTCTGTTCTAGTTCTGTTCTAGTTGTGTTCTAGTTGTGTTCTAGTTGTGTTCTAGTTCTGTTCTAGTTCTGTTCTAGTTCTGTTCTAGTTCTGTTCTAGTTCTGTTCTAGTTCTGTTCTAGTTCTGTTCTAGTTCTGTTCTAGTTCTGTTCTAGTTCTGTTCTAGTTCTGTTCTAGTTCTGTTCTAGTTCTGTTCTAGTTCTGTTCTAGTTCTGTTCTAGTTCTGTTCTAGTTCTGTTCTAGTTCTGTTCTAGTTCTGTTCTAGTTCTGTTCTAGTTCTGTTCTAGTTCTGTTCTAGTTCTGTTTTAGTTCTGTTTAGTTCTGTTCTAGTTCTGTTCTAGTTCTGTTTCTAGTTCTGTTCTAGTTCTGTTCTAGTTCTGTTCTAGTTCTGTTCTAGTTCTGTCTAGTTCTTCTAGTTCTGTTCTAGTTCTGTTCTAGTTCTGTTCTAGTTCTGTTCTAGTTCTGTTCTAGTTCTGTTCTAGTTCTGTTCTAGTCTGTTCTAGTTCTGTTCTGTTCTAGTTCTGTTCTAGTTCTGTTCTAGTTCTGTTCTAGTTCTGTTCTAGTTCTGTTCTAGTTCTGTTCTAGTTCTGTTCTAGTTCTGTTCTAGTTCTGTTCTAGTTCTGTTCTAGTTCTATTCTAGTTCTGTTCTAGTTCTGTTCTAGTTCTGTTCTAGTTCTGTTCTAGTTCTTTTCTAGTTCTGTTTTAGTTCTGTTCTAGTTCTGTTCTAGTTCTGTTCTAGTTCTGTTCTAGTTCTGTTATAGTTCTGTTCTAGTTCTGTTCTAGTTCTGTTCTAGTTCTGTTCTAGTTCTGTTCTAGTTCTGTTCCAGTTCTGTTCTAGTTCTGTTCTAGTTCTATTCTAGTTCTGTTCTAGTTCTGTTCTAGTTCTTTTCTAGTTCTGTTCTAGTTTTATTCTAGTTCTGTTCTAGTTCTGTTCTGTTATGTTATGTTCTAGTTTTGCTCTAGTTCCGTTCTAGTTCTGTTCTAGTTATGGAATCCCTTGTTCCTCTTTAAATTATTTTCTATTGCCGATATTCCGAAATGCAGAAAAAACAGGGAGTTTGGTGGTTTAAAAACGATTCTGCTTTCTTTAATATGTGCACAAGTGCATATGTGTATGTGCGTATGAATAAAAAATTACGTGCAATTTTTGTTAAATTACACACGATTAAACACAAAAAGCTTTTCAGTTTTTTTTAAGGAAGCATGTATTGTACACGTTTATAAACAACGAATTTGTTTGCTAATTTAACAAAAAAATGGAGTTCAAACTTATTCTTTTATCGGAAATATACAAACATACAGTGAAAATAACCTTATTAACGTGCATTATTGTTGTTTAAAAGCCGAGTATGGGTTAAAAGTGATTTTTGTATATGATTTTTGTTTAATAATTATATGTTTATTGTAATAAAAGGGGAGATTATTTCATTTTTGAATTAAGCACGCACAAAGTTTTTTTTTTTTAATTTTTGTATTAAAATGCAAAACAATAGAAATAAAAACATGTGTAGATTATTGTTTAAACTCTTACTCATGCTTAAATAAGTAATTGAACATTAATAACTTTTTTTGTTATTTATTTTAAATATTAAACGAAAGCAACCCTTAACGCACAGACTTAAATGATTTAAATACTAGACGCAGAATGGTCAAGTGTTTCTTAGAAAGTTTGCCAAGGAACTAGTTTAAGTGAAATTCTATTTTGTATTATTAGAGGTAAAAGGATATTTTAAAAATTGTTTGGATTTTTAATGAAAAATTATATAAATTTTCTCTTAAAAACTAAATTTTCGTATTTATTCCCTTTAACTTTAATATTTACATTTTTAAATTTGCTTATCAAAAAAAAAAACCAACTGACCATTCCGCAAAAACATTTACAAAATTTATTGTCTTTGTGCAAAAACTGAAAAAACCTCCCTTAATTTGAAAATTGCATTAATTTCACTTTTTTTGCTATTTGTTTGCCATCATTGACGCTGCTGGTGCTTTATTTCTATCTTCATTAACACGGAAAAAAATAACTAGAAAATCATAATGAGCACGTTTTTTAAGCATACATTATAATGCAACCCTCTTTCATTATTATGTATTTGCCTTAATGCCCAAGTATAGACACAAGTATTCTTGGTAATACATTCATTCATTCATTCATTCCTTTCCGTAGAGTGAGTGGGTGTATAATTTGGGCAAAATAAAAAAAATATATTCTATATTCATAATTCCTGCTTGTTATGCAAGCAAAGGGTTGCAACAAATGTTTTAGCGTTTTCTGTTTCAGTTTTCAGTTACACATGTACAACGAAGAGTTTTATTCCCAAACTCATTTTCGTTTATTCATGATTGTAATTAGTTGGACGCCAAACTCATGCCCACTATATTATTCATGCGATATATATTTTTGTTTTTAATGAAATATTTGTAAATATATATGAAAATAACAACAAAAACAACAAAATAAATGCTAATGCAATTGCAAACGCGTGTGCAGTATTTGCTGGAAGTCTAAATACTGTCACTGAGAGAAAATTTTAGGCTGAACTTGAACTGAACTAGAACTGAACTAGAACTGAACTAGAACTAAACTAGAACTGAACTAGAACTGAACTAGAACTGAACTAGAACTGAACTAGAACTGAACTAGAACTAAACTAGAACTGAACTAGAACTGAACTAGAACTGAACTAGAACTGAACTAGAACTGAACTAGAACTGAACTAGAACTGAACTAGAACTGAACTAGAACTGAACTAGAACTGAACTAGAACTGAACTAGAACTGAACTAGAACTGAACTAGAACTGAACTAGAACTGAACTAGAACTGAACTAGAACTGAACTAGAACTGAAGTAGAACTGAACTAGAACTGAACTAGAACTGAACTAGAACTGAACTAGAACTGAACTAGAACTGAACTAGAACTGAACTAGAACTGAACTAGAACTGAACTAGAACTGAACTAGAACTGAACTAGAACTGAACTAGAACTGAACTAGAACTGAACTAGAACTGAACTAGAACTGAACTAGAACTGAACTAGAACTGAACTAGAACTGAACTAGAACTGAACTAGAACTGAACTAGAACTGAACTAGAACTGAACTAGAACTGAACTAGAACTGAACTAGAACTGAACTAGAACTGAACTAGAACTGAACTAGAACTGAACTAGAACTGAACTGGAACTGAACTAGAACTGAACTAGAACTGAACTAGAACTGAACTAGAAGTGAACTAAACTGAACTAGAACTGAACTAGAACTGAACTAGAACTGAACTAGAACTGAACTAGAACTGAACTAGAACTGAACTAGAACTGAACTAGAACTGAACTAGAACTAGAACTGAACTAGAACTGAACTAGAACTGAACTAGAACTGAACTAGAACTGAACTGGAACTGAACTGGAACTGAACTAGAACTGAACTAGAACTGAACTAGAACTGAACTAGAACTGAACTAGAACTGAACTAGAACTGAACTAGAACTGAACTAGAACTGAACTAGAACTGAACTAGAACTGAACTAGAACTGAACTAGAACTGAACTAGAACTGAACTAGAACTGAACTAGAACTGAACTAGAACTGAACTAGAACTGAACTAGAACTGAACTAGAACTGAACTAGAACTGAACTAGAACTGAACTAGAACTGAACTAGAACTGAACTAGAACTGAACTAGAACTGAACTAGAACTGAACTAGAACTGACTAGAACTGAACTAGAACTGAACTAGAACTGAACTAGAACTGACTAGAACTGAACTAGACTGAACTAGAACTGACTAGAACTGAACTAGAACTGAACTAGAACTGAACTAGAACTGAACTAGAACTGAACTAGAACTGAACTAGAACTGAACTAGAACTGAACTAGAACTGAACTAGAACTGAACTAGAACTGAAACTAGAACTGAACTAGAACTGAACTAGAACTGAACTAGAACTGAACTAGAACTGAACTAGAACTGAACTAGAACTGAACTAGAACTGAACTAGAACTGAACTAGAACTGAACTAGAACTGAACTAGAACTGAACTAGAACTGAACTAGAACTGAACTAGAACTGAACTAGAACTGAACTAGAACTGAACTAGAACTGAACTAGAACTGAACTAGAACTGAACTAGAACTGAACTAGAACTGAACTAGAACTGAACTAGAACTGAACTAGAACTGAACTAGAACTGAACTAGAACTGAACTAGAACTGAACTAGAACTGAACTAGAACTGAACTAGAACTGAACTAGAACTGAACTAGAACTGACACTAGAACTGAACTAGAACTGAACTAGAAACTGAACTAGAACTGAACTAGAACTGAACTAGAACTGAACTAGAACTGAACTAGAACTGAACTAGAACTGAACTAGAAACTGAACTAGAACTGAACTAGAACTGAACTAGAACTGAACTAGAACTGAACTAGAACTGAACTAGAACTGAACTAGAACTGAACTAGAACTGAACTAGAACTGAACTAGAACTGAACTAGAACTGAACTAGAAACTGAACTAGAACTGAACTAGAACTGAACTAGAACTGAACTAGAACTGAACTGAACTGAAACTAGAACTGAACTAGAACTGAACTAGAACTGAACTAGAACTGAACTAGAACTAGAACTGAACTAGAACTGAACTTGAACTGAACTAGAACTGAACTTGAACTGAACTAGAACTGAACTAGAACTGAACTAAACTGAACTAGAACTGAACTAGAACTGAACTAGAACTGAACTAGAAGTGAACAAGAACTGAACTAGAACTGAACTAGAACTGAACTAGAACTGAACTAGAACTGAACTAGAACTGAACTAGAACTGAACTAGAACTGAACTAGAACTGAACTAGAACTGAACTAGAACTGAACTAGAACTGAACTAGAACTGAACTAGAACTGAACTAGAACTGAACTAGAACTAAACTGAACTAGAACGGAACTAGAACTGAACTAGAACTGAGCTGAACTAGAACTGAACTAGAACTGAACTAGAACTGAACTAGAACTGAACTAGAACTGAACTAGAACTGAACTAGAACTGAACTAGAACTGAACTAGAACTGAACTAGAACTGAACTAGAACTGAACTAGAACTGAACTAGAACTGAACTAGAACTGAACTAGAACTGAACTAGAACTGAACTAGAACTGAACTAGAACTGAACTAGAACTGAACTAGAACTGAACTAGAACTGAACTAGAACTGAACTAGAACTGAACTAGAACTGAACTAGAACTGAACTAGAACTGAACTAGAACTGAACTAGAACTGAACTAGAACTGAACTAGAACTGAACTAGAACTGAACTGAACTAGAACTGAACTAGAACTGAACTAGAACTGAACTAGAACTGAACTAGAACTGAACTAGAACTGAACTAGAACTGAACTAGAACTGAACTAGAACTGAACTAGAAATGAACTAGAACTAAACTAGAACTGAACTAGAACTGCAATGGAACTGATCTTAAACTGACCTCTCTACTTAACATTACAATCTTTCATTGGAGGCGCACAAGTTGTCAAACCTGTCTTTCAATTTCTCTATGTGCATTCATTTAATTTCAAGTCCATTTTCAATATTTAAACTTTAGCATTTGGGAAAGCTACAAACATAAGTTCGTAATGTTTGCTTAAATTATTATTTGCGTTTTATATTAATTTTCTTACTTACTCGTGTATTGTGCGTGTCTATTCGGGGAGTGTTGTTTTATTTCAGTTTTTGTTGTAATGCATGAGTCTAATAATTTCCCTTAAGTTTTGCAGGCAAAAAATAATTTTCTCTTTACGTTTTAACTTGGATAATTTTAAGTTCTTTGTTTTTAATGCATTAGGAAAAAGGAAAAATTTAGTACAAGTTTATTAAGAAATATATATAATTAAATTATATAAATGTGCAAGGAAATGAACATAAAAAGCAATTAAGTTTAATTTGTTTTTATGTATTTAGAAAAAAAAAAAAAAAACATTAAAAATAAAACAAGTTTATATTATTAAAATTTTATTAATGTTTAAAAAATAAAATGCAATTAAAGCATTTTATTTTAAGACAATTAAAGAAATTATATTTGGAAATTATTAATATGATTTTATCATTCACATTAATTTTCCATTTAAATCAATTTAATATTTATTTGTCCTCATAAAAATATAATCAATTATTTAAATTTTTTGACTTTAAATAGTAAAAAATAAATTAAGATAACCCAGCAAAATGTTGAAAGTATAAGAAGAAAGTATGTTTCAAAGAAAAGTTTTCTATAGAAAAGATTACAGACCTAAGCTTTTCTTATGACATTTGGGTAAAAACAGCTTCAGACAAGAGCTTTCTTATATAAAAAGTTCAAAAGCTGTGCCAAAGACAAAGTTAAAGGCAAAAGCTTTTCTTTAGAAAAAGCTTCGTGTAAAAGTGTGTCTCTGGGGAAAAAGCTTCTTAAAAAAGTTTTCTTTTCATATAAAAATTTACTGTTAAAAGTATTTATTATTGTTTTTTAAATCGCTTTAATTAGCATCATAAATTTCTAACTTAAGCTTTTCAAACAAATCACAACTTTATTGAAAATCTTTAAATATTAGAAATTACTTTTAATTGACAGTAAAAATTATTAGTTGCTTAATAAAATGTTGCTGGGTATTGTCATAATCATCTAATAAATTACGCATTTAAAAGTGTTTTTTTAGAATTAAATTTTTTTATTAGATATTTTATAGAGATTGTTTAAATTAAGTATTTTTGCAGGCAAAAATACATACAAACACACATATATTTGATTGTCTTGGTCATTTGCATTATAAATTTGTATGTGTGTGTGTGTTCCAATAATTAAATCTGTCAAACTTTAAATGGCGTTCAATTAAAATCGAACAACAGCAGCAGCAACAGAAAAAAATCTATAGAAAATTCATTAAATAAAAACATACAAACGAAAAAAAAAAATCATCGTTATGATTACATCACTTAAGTTGAGTTATGAACATGAAATTAATTTAAATTGTTAATATTAATTTATTTGTTGTCGTATTGTTGTATTTAATAAGTAGAATTTAATAATTATTAACGCTTGGTTTCATATACAACATGTACTATAAGTAATTAATGTGTTTTTCTTTTTCAAAGCTTTTGGGCGTTGAGTGCAATATAAATTATGAAATTATTTTCTTTTTTTTTTTAATTAACACAAGAAAAACAATTAAAGTTTGTAAGAAAGATTTTTATCTCATTTTCACTAAATTTCTCATTTCCGAATAATGTTTTCGTTATCTTAGAGAAAACATTGTTAATGAGCTTTTTACAAAAAAAAAAAAAGCTTCTGGTAAAAGTTTTCCTTTAAAAACATATTCTGAGCAGGGCTATTCAATAAAAATTGCTTCCAGCTAAATTTTTTCTATAGAAAACCCTTCTGAGAAGAGCTTTTGTATAGAAAAATCTCATGGATGCTTTCTTTACAAAAAAGCTTTTAATAAAAGCAATTCTACAGAATGGAAAAACCCAAGAAAACACTTTCTTATAAAAAAAAAAAATTTCACAAAAAGCTTCCTCAAAGAGCTTTTTTATAAAAAGCTTTTTAAAAGAGATTTTCTATAAAGAATTTTCAATGCAAAGCTTTAAAAAAGAGCTTTTCCATAAAGAGCTTTTCTGTAAAGTCTTCTGTCTTAAGAAATTTCTAAAAAAAGTTTCATAAATGAGCCTTTTTTTATAAAACCTATTCATTAGAAGTTTTCTATAAAAAGCTTGATTGAGATATGAAAAATTTCCTAATAGAGCTTATTTACAAAAAAAATTACTAAAAAAGCTTTTTTTTAATAATAAGGTTCTTAAAACTGCTTTTCCATAAAATGTTTCTTAAAAAAGCTTTTCTATAAAAAGCTGCTTAAAGGAGTTTTTCTATAATAGTGTCGAAAGTCTTAAAAGTGTTTCTCTATAAAAAAGCTTTTTAAATGAGATTTTCTTTAAAAAGTCCACCAAAAGAGCGTTTTTATTAAATTCTTATTAAATGAGTCTTTACATAAAAAGCTTATTTATAAAAAAGTTCCTAAAAGAGTTTCTTAAAACTGCTTTTCATAAAATGTTTCTATAAAAAAGCTTTTATATAAAGAGCTGCTTAAAGGAGATTGTCTACAAATAGTATCGCGAAATGCTGCTTAAAGTAAATTTTCTATAAACAACTTCTCAAAAGGAGCTTTTCTATAAAGAAAGTTTTAAATGTATTTCTCTATAAAAAAAAGCTTTTTAAATGTGCTTTTCTTTAAAAAGTGCATTAAAGGATATTTTTTATTAAATGCATATTAAAAGAGCTTTTCTATAAAAAGCTTATTTATGAAAAAGTTCCTAAAGGAGCTTTTTTTAATAAAACAGATTTTTCATAAAATGTTTCTTTAAAAAGCTTTTTTCTTAAAAAGCTGTTTTAAGGAGTTTTTTTATAAATAGTGTCGCAAAACGCCGCTTAAAGTAAATTTTCTATAAACAACTTCTCAAAAGGATTGCGTTTTAAGGGAGTTTTTTTAAGAAAAAGCTCTTGGCTTTTATAGAATAAGTTATTTCCAAGAGTGCCTATAGCTAAATCATAAGATAAGAGCTATTGATTAGTTAAAGTTACTGGCAATTGCTTCTACTGATAAGAGCTTTTGTTCTATAGATAGAGCTTTTAAGAAGAGTTGATTTTAGAGAAAAAGTTTTGAGGTAGAGAGTTTCATAGATAAAACCATTGAAGAAGAGCTTTTCATAAAAGAAGCCAAATAAAAAACTCCACATAATAAGGTTTCTCTGGAATAAGCTTCTGAAAAGAGCTTTTCTATAGATAGAGCTCCTAAGAAGAACTTTTCTAGAGACACAATTTTGAAGAACATAGTTTCTTCTAAGAAATAAAAATCTCTTGGTAATAGGGTTTCTGTAGGAAAAGTAGAAAAAGTAGAGCTTTTATTTAAAAAAGCTTCTAAAATGGAGTTTTCTATAGAAAAAAGCATCTTCATAGAGTGAGTTTTTCTATAGAAAAGTACTTTGCAAGACTGGCTCTATAGAAAAACCATCTTATAAGGGCTTTCCTAGAGAAAAAGTTAATGGGAAAAGCTTTTATGTAGATATACCTCAGGGAAAGTGTTTTTCCTACAAAAGAAGTCCTGAAAAGAGTGTCAAGTTACTGAAAAGAGTATCTGTATAAAAAAAGCTACTTTGCAAGAGTGCCTCTATAGAAAAAACATCTTATAACTGCTTTCCTATAGAAGAAGCTAATGAGTAAAGCTTTTATTTACATAAAGCTCAGGGAAAGTGTTTTTTTCTATAGAAAAAGATCCTGAAAAGCTACTTTGCAAGAGTGTCTCTATAGAAAATCCATTTTATAACAGCTTTCCTATAAAAAAAGCTAATGAGAAAAGCTCAGGAAAAGTGTTTTTTTCTATAGAAACAGTAAGGGTTGGTAAAACTTTTTTGTAAAAAAGCTCCTGACAAATATTTTTCTATAGAATTTTTGTATAGAAAAAGCTTTTAGCAAGAGTAGCTCTTCTGAAATTAGGATTTTTATAGAAAAGTCTTCCACAGAAGCAGATTGTGTAGCCAAAGTTTCAAAATGCAAATTTAATCCATATTATGATTTATCAAACAAAACATTTTTATTAATACTTTTGTTATGTTTTCCAATTTTCAAATCACTTTTCAAAACTTTTATACATCTCAGAACATTTTCAAGGGAATAAATTAATTAAAAATAAAATTGTTAAACTCATTTCTTTAAACGTCTAAAGAAACAAAGCAGAAAAAAATTTTAACTGAAATCAGATTTATGGCACGACATTTACAATAACAACAAAGACAAACATAAATTCGTGTGAGAACATGGTTAAAAAGCTAAATTTTAACACAAACTTACAAAAAAAGACCAAAAAAATGCAGCAACAACAAACTGGCAGAAACTCTTAAAAAAGAAGGTGACGCATGCGCAAGATATTAGCATGACTTTTAAACAACATGACTTTAAGACAAAACGAAGAATAAGAAGAAGGAAAGAAAAATCGAACCAGAGTATTAATAAATTTTATATTAAGATCGCGTGCAATATTTTTGATTATTAAATGCAAATCAGAAATTAAGACAAATGTGTTAAAAACTGGCAATTAAAATAAAATAAAAAAAAGTTTTACAATTTAGCGAGGAAAAAACATTTAGTTAAGAAAAACTAAGGATCTATTTACATATTTTGAAACCAGGGAAACATTTTCAACACTTAAAGGCAAAAATGTGTATTTTTCTTAACAAGTTATTGGCGTTTTCAATATGTAAAATTGTTAATTTATGATTTATAGGCTTAAAGGTGTTAAACTATTACTTAACTTTAAAATATTAATAGTTTAACTTTTGAAAAATTTCTTTAAAATATTTAATTTTTTTTTTTTTAAATTTTTGATTTATTTTCTTTAAAACACAAATGTGTCCCCTTCCAAATTTTTTTGAATAATTTTGGAATTTTTCTTTAAAATTGACCTTCATTTATTTATCTTGTGCTAAAATTAAATTTATAGTTTTAATCTCCAAATTTATTGTTTACAAGCAGTTACATTAGTAACAAACAACAGCCACACCCTGTACAAATACAACATAAACAAATGTGTTTTTTTCACAAAAATTATATATATATTTTTTTAAATTATAAAAAATACAACAAAATTATGTATGACTAAAACTTACTATGTGTGTTAATTTTATTAAAAATATTTTTTGTTTCTCCTGTAGCCAAACAACAATCACCTAAAGCAGGCATTAATTACAACAATTAATTTCGCACAATAATATAAAAATGTTCAATCGCACTTTTAAATTCAAATACAAACACACACACACACACACTTACACATTCTCAAGTCCAGATCCATGGTTACCAAACCATGTTAGAAAACTTTAATTTCAAATTTAAAACTCTAAGCTATTTTTGTCTAACACTAGAGTAAAACAACAACTAAACTCTATGTTGCAATTATGCAATGACCATTAAAATTACAACAATATTATAAAAACCACTATATAATTATTAAAAATAAATTTCTGAAAAAAAAACAAATATAATAATTCGTGGAAAAACACAACAAAATTTATGAAAATTTGCAATTAATGCAAATTACGTGCCACCATTTTTTTTCTAATCAACAGACTACGACTCTTTATTATTGAAAATCGTGTTGCAAAGCCCCATAGAAAATTAATTTTATGAACAGATACAAATACATACATTTTCAGATCTTTTAAAATCTAGCTTCTTTCCACATTAGTTATAGTTAGTTATATATAGCTCTATTTCAGTTATACATCAGTTCTAGTTCGGTTCTAATTCAGTTCTAGTTCAGTTCTAGTTCAATTCTAGTTCGGTTCTAGTTCAGTTCTAGTTCAGTCCTAGTTCAGTTCTAGTTCAGTTCTAGTTCAGTTCTAGTTCAGTTCTAGTTCAGTTCTAGTTCAGTTCTAGTTCAGTTCTAGTTCAGTTCTAGTTCAGTTCTAGTTCAGTTCTAGTTCAGTTCTAGTTCAGTTCTAGTTCAGTTCTAGTTCAGTTCTAGTTCAGTTCTAGTTCAGTTCTAGTTCAGTTCTAGTTCAGTTCTAGTTCAGTTCTAGTTCAGTTCTAGTTCAGTTCTAGTTCAGTTCTAGTTCAGTTCTAGTTCAGTTCTAGTTCAGTTCTAGTTCAGTTCTAGTTCAGTTCTAGTTCAGTTCTAGTTCAGTTCTAGTTCAGTTCTAGTTCCAGTTCTTAGTTCAGTTCTAGTTCAGTCTAGTTCAGTCTAGGTTCAGTTCTAGTTCAGTTTCTAGTTCAGTTCTAGTTTCAGTTCTAGTTCCGTTCTAGTTCAGTTCTAGTCAGTTCTAGTTCAGTTCTAGTTCAGTTTCTAGTTTCCAAGTTCTAGTCAGTTTCTAGTTCAGTTCTAGTTTCAGTTCTAGTTCAGTTTCTAGTTCAGTTCTAGTTCATTTCTAAGTTCAGTTCTAGGTTCAGTTCTAGTTCAGTTCTAGTTTCAGGTTCTAGTTCAGTTCTATTCAGTTCAGTTCTAGTTCAGTTTCTAGTTCAGTTCTAGTTCAGTTCTAGTTCAGTTTCTAGTTCAGTTCTAGTTCAGTTCGAGTTCATGTAGTTCAGTCTAGTTCCTTCTAGATCATTCTAGTTCGTTCATTGCAGGTCTAGTTCAGTTCTAGATCATTCTAGTTCAGTCTAGTTCAGTTCAGTTCAGTTCTAGTTCAGTTCCTAGTTCAGTTCTAGATTCAGTTCTAGTTTCAGTTCTAGTTCAGTTCTAGTTCAGTTCTAGTTCAGTTCTAGTTCAGTTCTAGTTCAGTTCTAGTTCAGTTCTAGTTCAGTTCTAGTTCAGTATTCAGTTCTAGTCAGTTCTAGTTCAGTTCTAGTTCAGTTCTAGTTCAGTTCTAGTTCAGTTCTAGTCAGTTCTAGTTCAGTTCTAGTTCAGTTCTAGTCAGTTCTAGTTCAGTTCTAGTTCAGTTCTAGTTCAGTTCTAGTTCAGTTTCTAGTTCAGTTCTAGTTCAGTTCTAGTTCAGTTCTAGTTCAGTTCTAGTTCAGTTCTAGTTCAGTTCTAGTTCAGTTCTAGTTCAGTTCTAGTTCAGTTCTAGTCAGTTCTAGTTCAGTTCTAGTTCAGTTCTAGTTCAGTTCTAGTTCAGTTCTAGTTCAGTTCTAGTTCAGTTCTAGTTCAGTTCTAGTTCAGTTCTAGTTCAGTTCTAGTTCAGTTCTAGTTCAGTTCTAGTTCAGTTCTAGTTCAGTTCTAGTTCAGTTCTAGTTCAGTTCTAGTTCAGTTCTAGTTCAGTTCTAGTTCAGTTCTAGTTCAGTTCTAGTTCAGTTCTAGTTCAGTTCTAGTTTCAGTTCAGTTCTAGTTCAGTTCTAGTTCAGTTCTAGTTCAGTTCTAGTTCAGTTTCTAGTTCAGTTCTAGTTCAGTTCTAGTTCAGTTCTAGTTCAGTTCTAGTTCAGTTCTAGTTCAGTTCTAGTTCAGTTCTAGTTCAGTTCTAGTTCAGTTCTAGTTCTAGTTCAGTTCTAGTTCTAGTTCAGTTCTAGTTCAGTTCTAGTTCAGTTCTAGTTCAGATCTAGTTCAGTTCTAGTTCAGTTCTAGTTCAGTTCTAGTTCAGTTCTAGTTCAGTTCTAGTTCAGTTCTAGTTCAGTTCTAGTTCAGTTCTAGTTCAGTTCTAGTTCAGTTCTAGTTCAGTTCTAGTTCAGTTCTAGTTCGGTTCTAGTTCAGTTCTAGTTCAGTTCTAGTTCAGTTCTAGTTCAGTTCTAGTTCAGTTCTAGTTCAGTTCTAGTTCAGTTCTAGTTCTTTAAGCATTTTTCTTGAAAAATAAGTCCTGATGACCAGCCAATTTACACCTTGAGACTAAATTTCCAATTGGTCTTTCCTTTGCATATTCCTAAACATATATCGGAGACAATTAAATTATGACATAAGTAGGCAACATAGATTTCTATATACAAACATATGTATGTATGTAAGTACCGTATGTGTTTTTCTTCTCTGCAATTTCTGTTAAACATAAATTTTAACGGCTTTTTGGTTTAATGTTGTCTATGTGCAGAAATATCTATGTCTACAAGCTATTATGACTGCAAATAAGTCTCTCCTTTATTAGGTTGCTTGACTGCTTCAAGCCAAGTTACAATTCATGCATTACAGACTTAAGGTGTTTATGCGGTACAAACACAAAAATTATGTGCGTAAATTTGAAAGTTTTATTGAAAATTGTGCTTGAAAATATGCATTAGTAATTAAGGTGAAAAACTATTGTTTTTCTTGGAAGCTTTTTTCTAACCAGTAAGGGAAAAGTATTATCTTCTATGGCAACATGTTGCTTAATTATATAAAGTAAAGGCAACATGTTGCTGTCACTTGCAACACTTCATTTAACAAGTACGGGATACTTTCAATTTAACTTATTTATCTTACAAGACAAATTAAACAATCTCCATAATCACACCTTTAAAATTTTCAAGAAATATGCAAAATTGTTTTTTAATAATTTTTACACACTCAACTTGTTAAACAAAATTACCACCAACATTTACCACTTTAAAACTTATTAAAGTCTGCTCAGGTTTTTTTCGATTTTTTTCTGTTATTACTTTAACACTAATTTAAAAAAATATTTTTTATTAAAGAAACATATAAAAATAAACTATAAATTTATACATGAGGTGCAAAAAGAGAGAAGTTAATTTTAATTTCGTATGATTATACTATTTTTGCATTTAAACGCCTTTTTAAGTAACTAATGCTGCTCCCCCTCACTGGTTTAGTATATACATATTGTTGTAAATGTGTTGCTTTTATGTTGTTCACTAAACTTTACAATATTTTTGTGTTGCAGTTGTTGTTTACCTTTTTTTTTTAAATAATGCAAAATATACCTCATTATGTCATTTAACTTTACATGGTGTTGTTTTTCTTGTAGTTAATGTTAAATTTATATGTGTTTAGATATAGACAGCTGCAGTATGTGTTAAATTTTGGGGGTAAAGAAAAGTTTTGAGAACTCAAATATTCAAAAACTAATGAAAATTATAAAATATATTGCAGTTGTAACCCTAGCAACATTCTATGTTTCAGAAACATTTTAAGTTCTAAGCAAAATTACTTTTCCAAAGTAATTTAATTCTACAGAAATTTTGTCTCTAATATAAATTCATGACTTAGTCATAGACAATATCAAGGTATCTTAGTATATGTCTATGCCTATAAGTCTATTTGCAACACTTACACTATCATAGTAAAAAATTTGTATTTCCAAAGATATATGTATTTGTATCAATTGGGTGTTACATTTCAATATTTTTCTGTTATACTTTTTATGATCTGCAGCTTGTTGTTTAAGCTGCGATTTATTATTCCTTGTTTGTATATTAAAATTTTGAAAAAAAATAATTTTACTATTAACAAACGTTTAGGTTTTTAATCGCGTTTAATGTGTTAGAGATACTCATTTAAGAAACTTTATTTAGTTAAAAGTAATTTGTCTGTCTAAGAAAAATATGAAAATTATTATTAATATTATATGATATGAAATAATTTGGTATTGGAATGTACCAAAAATTAAAAGACAGCAACATGTTTAAAGTTATGACACATGTTGTAGAGCTTTTAAACACACAAGCCTAAATTTGGTGTTGTAGTAATTAGTATAAGATTTTTGATATGGGAAAGAATTTGTAAATGAAAATTGAATAACAATTAAAGAAAAAAATCGTCCTAGATATCAGCCCCTGCAAATTTATTGCATACCTATTATTAGCAACATGTTGCTGAAGCCTTCAAAACCTTGACCGCTAAATAACAATTTCCAAATGTCTATAGTTCTAATTTAGTTCAGTTCTATTTCAGTTCTAGTTCAGTTTTAGTTCAGTTCTAGTTCAGTTCTAGTTCAGTTCTAGTTCTAGTTCTGTTCTAGTTCTGTTCTAGTTCTGTTCTAGTTCTGTTCTAGTTCTGTTCTAGTTCTGTTCTAGTTCTGTTCTAGTTCTGTTCTAGTTCTGTTCTAGTTCTGTTCTAGTTCTGTTCCAGTTCTGTTCTAGTTCTGTTCTAGTTCAGTTCTAGTTCAGTTCTAGTTCAGTTCTAGTTCAGTTCTAGTTCAGTTCTAGTTCAGTTCTAGTTCAGTTCTAGTTCAGATCTAGTTCAGTTCTAGTTCAGTTCTAGTTCAGTTCTAGTTCAGTTCAAGTTCAGTTCAAGTTCAGTTCTAGTTCAGTTCTAGTTCAGTTCTAGTTCAGTTCTAATTCAGTTCTAGTTCAGTTCTAGTTCAGTTCCAGTTCAGTTCTAGTTCAGTTCTAGTTCAGTTCTAGTTCAGTTCTAGTTCAGTTCTAGTTCAGTTCTAGTTCAGTTCTAGTTCAGTTCTAGTTCAGTTCTAGTTCAGTTCTAGTTCAGTTCTAGTTCAGTTCTAGTTCAGTTCTAGTTCAGTTCTAGTTCAGTTCTAGTTCAGTTCTAGTTTAGTTCTAGTTCAGTTCTAGTTCAGTTCTAGTTCAGTTCTAGTTCAGTTCTAGTTCAGTTCTAGTTCAGTTCTAGTTCAGTTCAGTTCTAGTTCTAGTTCAGTTCTAGTTCAGTTCTAGTTCAGTTCTAGTTCAGTTCTAGTTCGTTCTAGTTCAGTTCTAGTTCTAGTTCAGTTCTAGTTCAGTTCTAGTTCAGTTCTAGTTCAGTTCTAGTTCAGTTCTAGTTCGTTCTAGTTCAGTTCTAGTTCAGTTCTAGTTCAGTTCTAGTTCAGTTCTAGTTCAGTTCTAGTTCAGTTCTAGTTCAGTTCTAGTTCAGTTCTAGTTCAGTTCTAGTTCAGTTCTAGTTCAGTTCTAGTTCAGTTTCTAGTTCAGTTCTAGTTCAGTTCTAGTTCAGTTCTAGTTCAGTTCTAGTTCAGTTCTAGTTCAGTTCTAGTTCAGTTCTAGTTCAGTTCTAGTTCAGTTCTAGTTCAGTTCTAGTTCAGTTCTAGTTCAGTTATAGTTCAGTTCTAGTTCATTTCTAGTTCAGTTCTAGTTCAGTTCTAGTTCAGTTCTAGTTCAGTTCTAGTTCAGTTTTCTAGTTCAGTTCTAGTTCAGTTCTAGTTCAGTTCTAGTTCAGTTCTATAGTTCAGTTCTAGTTCAGTTCTAGTTCAGTTAGTTTCAGTTTCAGTTCTAGTTCAGTTCTAGTTCAGTTCTAGTTCAGTTCTAGTTCAGTTCTAGTCAGTTCTAGTTCAGTTCTAGTTAGTTCAGTTCTAGTTCAGTTCTAGTTCAGTTCTAGTTCAGTTCTAGTTCGTTCTAGTTCAGTTCTAGTTCAGTTCTAGTTCAGTTCTAGTTCAGTTCTAGTTCAGTTCTAGTTCAGTTCTAGTTCAGTTCTAGTTCAGTTCTAGTTCAGTTCTAGTTCAGTTCTAGTTCAGTTTCTAGTTCATTCTAGTTCAGTTCTAGTTCAGTTCTAGTTCAGTTCTAGTTCAGTTCTAGTTCAGTTCTAGTTCAGTTCTAGTTCAGTTCTAGTTCAGTTCTAGTTCAGTTCTAGTTTAGTTCTAGTTCAGTTCTAGTTCAGTTCTAGTTCAGTTTTAGTTCAGTTCTAGTTCAGTTATAGCTCAGTTCTAGCTCAGTTCTAGTTTAGTTATAGCTCAGTTCTAGTTTCGTTCCAGTTAAGTTCTAGTTTCGTACCAGTTCATTTCGAGATAAGTTTTAGTACAGTTTTTAGTATAGCAACATGTTGCCAAACTTGTTGCTAGAGCATGAGTTATAATTTAAAATCATTGGGACATGTAAAAAATGATGCCAATTATATTAAGTTTTGAAGTATTTATTGATGAAATACCGCCATGTTTTAAATATTTTTTAAATCTCTATTCGAAATTTATTCTCTGTAAAATTTAAAAGATATATTTGAGCTTCTAAACATCACATTATATTCTAATTAAAAGGTTAAATATCTTTACAATGAACTCTTTTTGTATGCCTAATAAATAAAAGTATTACAAAATCCACATGTCAGCATTGTGGAAAAATAAAAAATCATTTCTACTTATTTATAAATCACAAATTATTTAAATGAATTTAAATTATAACTCATTGAAAATGTTTAGAGAAGAAGAAAGAATATGTAAAAAACCAAATAACCTCAAAACTACAAAAAATCACCACTTAATAATAATGTTGATGATGATCAACAGATATTTAACGAATAATAAAGTACAAATCAATTAATAACAAATACCATCACATATAGACTTTCACATAGATACTTTTCGTATAAATGAGTATGTGTGTGTGCAGACAGACAGAAAATAAACGACAAATTATGAATTAATTTAGAGTGAAATGAACAAATAAATAAGTAATAATAAGAAATCAGGGTTAAATTAATCAAAGAATATTAAGACAAATAAATGTATAAACGAAATACTTATAAATAAAATTTATATTGAATAAAAAAAGAAGAAAGAGAAAATAAATCAACATAAAATTAGTACACTTAAAGAAATCAATCAACTGCAATCAAGCAACAAATCAAACTTAAAAATTAATAAAAAATAGCTCATTTAATTATTTTAAAATAACGATCAAACTAAAGTGAAGCCTATTTATAACGTCATAGCAATTTTACAGAAATTATGTCAGTAAACGTTTACTATTATTTTATTACCCGAGTACCTCCTCTTCCCTATATTAGTAATTACAATAATATCACATGCTGTTAATTAAAGAAAATTATAATTTCAAATAAGAAAGTCAACCTTTAATTGCACAAACATATTAGTAACAATTAAAACTTTTTACTGTAATTAGGGTTTTAAACAATGTTGCGTAAATAATTATCAGATCAAAATAATCACACAACAAATAAGAGTAAAAAGGTTACAAACATTTAAATTCACACCACGGCCAATAAAATTAGTAATTCATATTTTTACTTAATTATTTAATTAAAATTATTTACATTTATTTTAATCTTTATAATGAGTTATTATAGCGAAAACAATTTAATGATAATTTTATCATTACCTTACAATGTTGCAGTAATACTAAGTTAGGCAATATTAACCATAACAATATTTTATAGTCAGCCCCTAAATGCCCTTTACATTCAGTTCAAAAATTCTGGTACTAGAGCAGTTGTTGTTCAGTTGAGTTCAGTTCTAGTTTAGTTCTAGTTCAGTTCTAGTTCATTTCTAGTTCAGTTCTAGTTCAGTTCTAGTTCAGTTCTAGTTCAGTTCTAGTTCAGTTCTAGTTCAGTTCTAGTTCAGTTCAGTTTAGTTCAGTTCTAGTTCAGTTCTAGTTTAGTTCTAGTTCTGTTCCAGTTCTGTTCAAGTTCTGTTCTAGTTCTGTTCTAGTTCTGTTCTGGTTCTGTTCTAGTTCTGTTCTAGTTCTGTTCTAGTTCTGTTCTAGTTCTGTTCTAGTTCTGTTCTAGTTCTGTTCTAGTTCTAGTTCTGTTCTAGTTCTGTTCTAGTTCTGTTCTAATTCTGTTCTAGTTCTGTTCTAGTTCTGTTCTAGTTCTGTTCTAGTTCTGTTCTAGTTCAGTTCTAGTTCTTTTCTAGTTCAGATCTAGTTCTGTTCTAGTTTAGTTCTAGTTCAGTTCTAGTTCAGTTCTAGTTCAGTTCTAGTTCAGTTCTAGTTCAGTTCTAGTTCAGTTCTAGTTCAGTTCTAGTTCAGTTCTAGTTCAGTTCTAGTTCAGTTCTAGTTCAGTTCTAGTTCAGTTCTAGTTCAGTTCTAGTTCAGTTCTAGTTCAGTTCAGTTCAGTTCAGTTCTAGTTCAGTTCAGTTCTAGTTCAGTTCTAGTTCAGTTCTAGTTCAGTTCTAGTTCAGTTCTAGTTCAGTTCTAGTTCAGTTCTAGTTCAGTTCTAGTTCAGTTCTAGTTTAGTTCTAGTTCTGTTCTAGTTCTGTTCAAGTTCTGTTCTAGTTCTGTTCTAGTTCTGTTCTAGTTCTGTTCTGGTTCTGTTCTAGTTCTGTTCTAGTTCTGTTCTAGTTCTGTTCTAGTTCTGTTCTAGTTCTGTTCTAGTTCTGTTCTAGTTCTGTTCTAGTTCTAGTTCTGTTCTAGTTCTGTTCTAGTTCTGTTCTAGTTCTGTTCTAGTTCTGTTCTAATTCTGTTCTAGTTCTGTTCTAGTTCTGTTCTAGTTCTGTTCTGTTCTAGTTCAGTTCTAGTTCTTTTCTAGTTCAGATCTAGTTCTGTTCTAGTTTAGTTCTAGTTCAGTTCTAGTTCAGTTCTAGTTCAGTTCTAGTTCAGTTCTAGTTCAGTTCTAGTTCAGTTCTAGTTCAGTTCTAGTTCAGTTCTAGTTCAGTTCTAGTTCAGTTCTAGTTCAGTTCTAGTTCAGTTCTAGTTCAGTTCTAGTTCAGTTCTAGTTCAGTTCTAGTTCAGTTCTAGTTCAGTTCTAGTTCAGTTCTAGTTCAGTTCTAGTTCAGTTCAGTTCTAGTTCAGTTCTAGTTCAGTTCTAGTTCAGTTCTAGTTCAGTTCTAGTTCAGTTCTAGTTCTGTTCTAGTTCTGTTCTAGTTCTGTTCTAGTTCAGTTCTGTGCTAGTTCTCTTCTGTTCTAGTTCTGTTCTAGTTCTGTTCTAGTTCTGTTCTAGTTCTGTTCTAGTTCTGTTCTAGTTCTGTTCTAGTTCTGTTCTAGTTCTGTTCTAGTTCTGTTCTAGTTCTGTTCTAGTTCTGTTCTAGTTCTGTTCTAGTTCTGTTCTAGTTCTGTTCTAGTTCTGTTCTAGTTCTGTTCTAGTTCTGTTCTAGTTCTGTTCTAGTTCTGTTCTAGTTCTGTTCTAGTTCTGTTCTAGTTCTGTTCTAGTTCTGTTCTAGTTCTGTTCTAGTTCTGTTCTAGTTCTGTTCTAGTTCTGTTCTAGTTCTGTTCTAGTTCTGTTCTAGTTCTGTTCTAGTTCTGTTCTAGTTCTGTTCTAGTTCTTTTCTAGTTCAGTTCTAGTTCAGTTCTAGTTCAGTTCTAGTTCAGTTCTAGTTCAGTTCTAGTTCAGTTCTAGTTCAGTTCTAGTTCAGTTCTAGTTCAGTTCTAGTTCTAGTTCAGTTCTAGTTCAGTTCTAGTTCAGTTCTAGTTCAGTTCTAGTTCAGTTCTAATTCTGTTCTAGTTCTGTTCTAGTTCTCTTCTGGTTCTATTTTGGTACTGTTCTAGTTATACCATTTCATTTTGAACTTGTAGTCTCCGGTATTATACAAACTGCCTTTATTATTCTACGATTATTTTAAAGTCTAACGTATTTGTATTAATATTTAACCTTGGCTTAGTTCAATAACACATTAAACAAACTGTTCAATAAGTAGTTTTTAATTAATTTTCTTAAATCATTAAAACACATAAATTAATTGCAACAATTTCATACAATTTTTTTTAATTAAGTTTTCAACTTTGATATTTTGTATTAATTGTAGCTATAACGATGATTTTGATTATTAAATATGTATATTTAAATCAAGAGAACAAATATTTATAATAATATTGCAAACCAGAATCACATTGTAATCATAAGGATATATACTTAAATGTAATTAAAATTTTACAGGGAATAACTGGCTACGACCTTTAAACTGCTGAAATTACCCTAAAGGTATCCTTTTTTAAATATCTGTACTAAAATCCTTATTCACTTTATAATTCTTTCATTTAAATTTGTAATTTCTTAAGAATTTTTTTATTATATTTAGAAAATTTATGGTTTTTACAAATGTAGGTTAATTTAAACTATTTTTATTTTGTAATTTATTTATATACATATGATTTTTATAAAGCAATAACCATACTTTAACTAAAATCCTGCTTTAAACCAACAAAATTAATATTCTTTAAACATATAACATTAAAATCCGTGTTTAAATTCTTTAAATACTTTAAGACATTATAAGCCTACCTTTCAAATTCATAAGCAAAAAACAATAGCAAAAATGGAAAAAAAATCATATACAAACTTGATATGTTGCCAATAATATATACCAGCAGTATGTGTATAATGTGATATTTTAATATTGTTTAAATAACAAACAAAAAATGAAAAAAAAAAAAAAAAAAAAAAACACAAAACAAAATTATCGCAAAACTCATAAATAACACCATAAACGTTCATTACCGTTAAATTACATGAAGAATAACAACGAAATACTAAATCGAACAAATCAAATTAAACTAAAGCAAATGAGACGTTCTTATATGAACAATTTAAGACCAAAACGAATGTATTATACCCTGTTTTAAAAAAGTGTGCCATTAATAGCAACGTCTGTAAAGTTTCCTGCTTTTCAAAGTAAAATGAATTAAAAGTTAAAATCACTTGCATATTTCACCTCGCGATAATAACCTCACTTTCAAATAGCAAGGAAATATTTCGCCTCTCGAAAGTTTCCGTTTACAAAGAAATCTCTCTTGTTATTAGAAACAATCTGATCTACATTATTTCAAAGTTTGGGGAATCGCTTATAATTGGTAATATCAACTTTTTTTCACTTCAATGAGAATTTCGTTCTTTTCGCGAGTTTTAAAAGTCTCTTAGTGTCGCATCAGGAAATCAAGTTATGTAAAATGAAATAAAAAGAAAAAAGTTATAGAAAGTTGTCAACACTATCCCAGAGATCGTTAGATTTCCCTTATAGATTATATTAGTTCCCGAGTTTTAAAAACAAATCTCAGTCCACCTGACAATAAATAGTTCATCAAACTAGTTACTGTCAGGTGGATCATGTTAAATTTATGTCCAACTCGTTACTGAATAGAAACGACACAACAAGTTGTGTTCGCTTTAGTGATCATTATATAAAGAGCTCATACAATCGGATCTGCCTTGGATGAAATTTAAACCGTGTTGATTAGTAACATTTTTTGAAGCGACTAATAGGAGTCCAAGAATTTTCTTACAGACAGAAATCGCTTTCTAAACTAATGATCCCTTTACGACAAGATCGTGCAAAGACGATGACTGCTATGTTTGGAATTAAATCACTTTGATTAACATTGCTTTCAAGAGAAGATTGATTACAAATAACGATATATATATAGTTCAATTAGATTAAACTCCACGCGATGATTTCAAATCGTATATTCTACTAAATTCTTAATCATTACAGAAGTGATTTACTGCGAAGAGCGATTGTTATATGAACTTATTAATTAGATTACTATGAGATCCATGATATGATTTATAATCCGATCCCAATAAGGAAATTCTTAACTTCCCATACGATTTTAATAGTAGATAACATAAGATGTTGATCCACATCATCGCTTGAAGATATCTTATTTGAAAAATGTAAAACTTTGATTTATATTGATCATATTTAATGATTATGATCCGATCTACTTTGTTTAGAATCGAATAACCTTCAAGTAGTCGTTCCACGATCGTTAGAAGGATTTAATTGGAAACAATTTTCGGCGTTTAAATGCTTTCATAGGACACTAGTTTCTATAAACTAGACAGAAACGATTGATTTCGATATTCGTTTGTCATGTAAGCTTATGGTCCAGATCTTCAAGACATAAGATGTCGTTCTACGTTCGTTTGAGGGATGAAATTGGAAACATTTAAGACTTTTTAATGATTGTATGGGGCACTAGTTTCCAATTTCTATAATCCAGTCAGAAACGATTGATTTCAATAGTCGTTTGCTAAGTAAGCTTATGGTCCAGACCTTCAAGGCATATGATGTCGATCCACGATCGTTAGATAGGTGTAATTGGTACCAATTTTGACTTTTAAATGGTTTCTTAGCGCACTAGTTTCCAACTTCTATGAAACAGATAGAAACGATCGTTTTCGATAATCGTTTGTTAAGTGAGCTTATGGTCCAGACCTTCAAGACATAAAATGTCGTTCAATGATCGTTAGAGGGATGTAATTGGAACCAATTTTGACCTTTATATGGTCTCATAGGACACTAGTTTCCAATTTCTATAAAACAGACAGAAACAACCGTTTTCGATAATCGTTTGTTAAGTGAGCGTATGGTCCGGATCTTTAAGCTATAAGATGTCGTTCTATAATCGCTTGAGGGATGTAATTGGAACTAATTTTGACTTTTAAATGGTCTCTTAGGACACTAGTTTCCAATTTCTATAAACCAGACAGAAACGATTGTTTTCGATAATCGTTTGTTAAGTGAGCTTATGGTCCGGATCTTCAAGCTATAAGATGTCGTTCTACGATCGTTAGAGGGATGTAATTGGAATTAATTTTGACTTTTAAATGATCTCTTAGGACACTAGTTTCCAACTTCTATAAAACAGATAGAAACGATCATTTTCGATAATCGTTTGTTAAGTAAGCTTATGGTCCAGACTTTCAACACATAAGATGTCGTTCTACGATCGTTTGAGGGATGTAATTGCAACCAATTTTGTCTTTTAAATGATTACATAGGACACACCAAACGATTGGTGTCGATAATCTATTGGTTAGTAAGCTTATGATCCCGGTTGCTTTGTTCAGATACGAATAATCTTCATCAAAAGATCTTCCCGAGACAGGTGCAGCGATTTTAAAACAGATCACGATCGTTTGGGGGATATAATTTGAAACACTTTTGACTTTATTTCGAAAAGGCAGATATAAACGATTGATTTCGATAATTGCTTGTTAAGAAAGCCATAGGCTCCCAAACTCAGAGCTCTGATCAGAGAAATTATACAAAACATCCATATTATGAATCGGATAAAGAAAGATGACGTTGTTCAATGGTATAATAAACTCTTAGTTGAAACCTGACGATCATATTAAAAGATCGTTACTTTAATGGCAAACAAAATTTACCAACTTCTTGATATATTTACTATACGTAAAGTAGGGTATTCCTTATAAGTTTCTATAGCAAACAAATTATAACAATTTAAAAGAAAGAAATTATAGTTAAAATTTAGAAAAAAAGAAATAATTTATAGAAAACAAATTACCCAGAAAACATTTAAATTTACACGCATTTTAAAAACAAAATGAACTTTCAGTTACAATAAACAAAATACCCGCACATAACAACAAATCATTATTATATTTACTAAAAAAAAGATTGTTGATTATTACAAATCATAATAAAATTTATGCATAAAATATAAAAAGAAAAAAACGCATGAATGAAGGAGGAGTATATTTAAAAAAAAAAACACACACACACCACATTCCTTTAACGAAGTATTTCAACTGCATGTTTTTGATAAAATTGTTTGATCCATAATAATGTCTATAGAGTCCAACTAACATAAGAACAGGCCTTTTTCTTTCTTAACGAACAAGCATTTATAGAGTTAAACTTGTAAATGTTTGCTTGTCATTCAGACACCAAATGATAAGTTTTGATTGGATTTTTTTCAATATTTTTTTTTTTTTTTTTTTTGTTGCTTTAATGTTGTATGTGTTTAGAATTCTTAATGAGTCTTTGGTGGCATAGAGTTTTATGTGTTGCTTTTGCTGTTGTAAGAATATTTAATCAAAGAAATTGAAAGGTGTCAAACATTACTCACCTTTTGTTTGGTCCAGTTTTTGTTTTGTAACCACTTTATTAACAGATGTTGATACACTACTGCTCTATAACCGTTTTAAAAGTGTTGTAAATGAACTTTTTAAGTTTTTGATGAGTGTTTTACAGGAATATAAGCTGAAAGTAGTGAAAAATAGAGTTTAAATATTATTAAACTAGCAATTAATATGAAAATTAATTCAATATTTATCTAAAACACTTTCAATTATTTGTTAAACAAAAGATTTTCCCACAAAATATTTCACACAACATTGCAAACAAAAAAAGAAACTAATAAAGAAATCTATTTGTTTTTGCCCCCCTTAAGAAACTAAAGACATCACTTTATAACACAAGTACTCAATTAACCACCTGTTGACATGCCAACTCTTTTCTTCTACACTTCTATTTTTTTACTATATAAACCTCAGTTAAAGGAAGATTTCAAACTAGAGAGAAAAAAGTTAAAAACCAGCACCACAACAACAACATCATTATAATAAAATCACAACCGAAAAGGAAAAAAATAGTAGAAAAAATTGCTGGCAACAAAAAAAACACTTAACTCTAAACAATTTAAACTTCACCCCTCAAGAGTCAAATAAAGCCAAGGAAAACGATAAACAAACCCAAACTAACATAAAAGAAATTCCCTTTATGACAAACGTTTAAAAACAACACTTTTGCTAAAGTAAAGGAAAAGAAAAATGTTGTAGTTGAAAAATATTTTATTTTTTTTTTTTTTTTTTGTTGTGGCAGCAGCAACAGCTCATGCAGCAACATAAAAATATATAAACAACAAAATTTAACACACATCATCACCATCATCTGGT
The DNA here is from genome assembly GCF_015586225.1 of Lucilia sericata. NCBI lineage: Eukaryota > Metazoa > Arthropoda > Insecta > Diptera > Calliphoridae > Lucilia > Lucilia sericata. Next base: position 70,332 of record NW_023994921.1, read on the forward strand.
GGATGAGTAAAGTAAATGTAAGAAATAAAAATCTTTTGAACAAATAACTTTTGTGGGAGAAATAAGGGTTATCGTGGGCTTCAATGGACAACTTAAGCAGGGATAATGGAAAGTTTTCGTACAAGGTCCTAATTGTTACCTAAAAATTTAGGGATTAGGAGGCAGTTCTGGAACTAATATACGAACTCCTGCCTTAAATTGTGATCTAGTGATCTAGTATATGAGACCGGAGTTGAAGAGTTCGAAACCAGATACACAGGTAAAGGAGAGCACAACATGCCCCGAGGAGACCAATGTGTATTTCTGCGGATTTAAATCTACCCTTAAAGCTAACTAACTAACTAACTAACTACTAACTAACTAACTAACTAACTAACTAACTAACTAACTACTACTAACTAACTACTAACTACTAACTAACTAACTAACTAACTAACTAACTAACTAACTACTAACTAACTAACTAACTAACTAACTAACTAACTAACTAACTAACTAACTAACTAACTACTAACTAACTAACTAACTAACTAACTACTAACTAACTACTAACTAACTAACTAACTAACTAACTAACTAACTAACTAACTAACTAACTAACTAACTACTAACTAACTAACTAACTAACTAACTAACTAACTAACTAACTAACTAACTAACTAACTAACTAACTAACTAACTAACTAACTAACTAACTAACTAACTAACTAACTAACTAACTAACTAACTAACTAACTAACTAACTAACTAACTAACTAACTAACTAACTAACTAACTAACTAACTAACTAACTAACTAACTAACTACTAACTAACTAACTAACTAACTAACTAACTAACTAACTAACTAACTAACTAACTAACTAACTAACTAACTAACTAACTAACTAACTAACTAACTAACTACTAACTAACTAACTAACTAACTAACTAACTAACTAACTAACTAACTAACTAACTAACTAACTAACTAACTAACTACTAACTAACTAACTAACTAACTAACTAACTAACTAACTAACTAACTAACTAACTAACTAACTAACTAACTAACTAACTAACTAACTAACTAACTAACTAACTAACTAACTAACTAACTAACTAACTAACTAACTAACTAACTAACTAACTAACTAACTAACTAACTACTAACTAACTAACTACTAACTAACTAACTAACTAACTAACTAACTAACTAACTAACTAACTAACTAACTAACTAACTAACTAACTAACTAACTAACTAACTAACTAACTAACTAACTAACTACTAACTAACTAACTAACTAACTAACTAACTACTAACTAACTAACTAACTAACTAACTAACTAACTAACTAACTAACTAACTAACTAACTAACTAACTAACTACTAACTAACTAACTAACTAACTAACTAACTACACTAACTAACTAACTAACTAACTAACTAACTAACTAACTAACTAACTAACTAACTAACTAACTAACTAACTAACTAACTAACTAACTAACTAACTAACTAACTAACTAACTAACTAACTAACTACTAACTAACTAACTAACTACTAACTAACTAACTAACTAACTAACTAACTAACTAACTAACTAACTAACTAACTAACTAACTAACTAACTAACTAACTAACTAACTAACTACTAACTAACTAACTAACTAACTAACTAACTAACTAACTAACTAACTAACTAACTAACTAACTAACTAACTAACTAACTACTAACTAACTAACTAACTAACTAACTAACTAACTACTAACTAACTAACTAACTAACTAACTAACTAACTACTAACTAACTAACTAACTAACTAACTAACTAACTAACTAACTAACTAACTAACTAACTAACTAACTACTAACTAACTAACTAACTAACTAACTAAACTAACTAACTAACTACTAACTAACTAACTAACTAACTAACCAACCACCAACCAACCAACTAACTAACTAACCAACTACTAACCACCAACCAACCAACCAACTAACTAACTAACCAACTAACTAACCAACCAACCAACCACTAACTAACTAACTAACACATCGTTAAGCACACTTTTCAATATCGTAATCTCTCAATAATCTCTTAAAAAAAGACGAGAAACCATGGATAACAGAACAGATCCGGAAGAGTCTTCTAGAGGAGACCTTAAATCCTCTATTTATCCACCTATAAATATAACGGATATCAAAGAGGATCCGATATAGGGAGAAGGATAGGCTAAAAGAGAGACAGTTGACCGAGATACAATTGACAAGGTCAAGGAGATAATCAAGATTATTGCACCATATAAGTTTTCATTATCGGTTGGTATTTTACCGGGACTCTTGTAGATGGAATCAAAATATCCCCATTTAGTCTATGTAACGACGGTCAATATTCTTCTGAAGACCCTTACCTAAGTGGAAACGATTCAAATTACTTGTATAGAAAAGTCGAGAAGACCATGAGAATATCCTTAAGGTAGGCTCAACTGAGAGGTTTTAAGATTCAGCCAGCCGAAGTCTGAAATCTACCCTAATATCATGGGCAAGCGGAACAAACGGACTTAGATCTGCCTGCTACAAAGATATCGCAATACATTTAAGTTGAAAGGATCGAAATTACTTGAGTAGAAAAGTCGACTAGGACCTGAACGCGGCCCGGGCCCAAACGAGAGGGCTGAATGTTATCTCGGCGAAGGCTGAAATCTGCATAATACAGACATTGTTTGTCGGTAATTTAGAGGCATTGATCCCAAATAGAATTTCATAGTCCATGAAGAGATAAGAGCAAATACCCGCAATTATCCGTTAATCCGATGAATGAAAATGCTTAGGCATAGCTTTAAAACTCATGTGAGATAACCTGATACGAATAATGTTATCTTTAAATCCTTTTAAAATATTTGTGCGGCAACTCTTTATTTCTTTTAGACATATAAACACACAACAGTACATACATATATCCCCAAAAATGTAAACAACATATCAAGGTTAAACTCAAACGCATCACAACAGTAAGTCGGAGATGTTTAAGTTTTTTTTTTTTTATTTCTCTACTTTCCCCCTTTCATAAACAAACGTTTATAAATGGTTTTCTTCTCCAACACTGTTAAATAAAATTTAGCAACTTGTTTAGTAAAAATTGTTGATACCAACTTCAAACATCTGTTGCTTTGCTACCATAAAAGCAAAATGTTTCTTCTTTTTACTTGGTTATTTTTTTTTTTATTTTACTACAAAATACTACTAAGGGTTTTATTTTTAGAGATTTCAGTATTTTTTTCTGTGTTGCTTGGTTTGTTATTATTGCTTTCTTTGTAATTTTAAAAAGATATTTTTTTGTTTGAAAATTTTATTTTTGTATGGCCAAGTATTTTTACACACAGTAGTAGTCGAGAAAGAAAATTGTGTTTATATGGGAAAAGAAGTAAAGGAAAGTAACTAAAGTGTGTCTGGCAAGTGTCTAGCATGTAGTATTACTCTTTTTTGTTAAACATTTTACTACTATGAGGTATAAAAATATGTTATAACAGTCAATGAATGGTTGTATGTCTGTCTGCCAGTCTTTAAAAGCTTGTCTGTCCTGCCTGCTGTTCTGTCCGTCTATCCTTGTTAAATGGGTAACATTTTTATGAGATTTGTTGAGTTTTTTTTGTTTTTTTTTTTTTAAGTAACAAAAATAAGCTATAAGGGATTTTATTTAGTAATATTTTTAGTAAACATTTAGCCACAAAGAAATTTTTGCAAATGTGTGTCAAAAATGTTCTCTCTATATTTAGATTATGATGGAATTTTTAGGATATTTCAAACATTTTATTATTAATGCTTTATTAGGAAGGAAACAAATTAAGTGAGAATATTTTGTACATAAAATGGAATGAATCAAACTCTAGCTTACATAAAAACGGAATAACTAGACTAGTCTATAGATTAGTCTAGTCTACAGTCTAGTCTATAGTGTAGTCTATAGTGTAGTCTATAGTGTAGTCTATAGTGTAGTCTATAGTGTAGTCTATAGTCTAGTCTATAGTCTAGTCTATAGTCTAGTCTATAGTCTAGTCTATAGTCTAGTCTATAGTCTAGTCTATAGTCTAGTCTATAGTCTAGTCTATAGTCTAGTCTATAGTGTAGTCTATAGTCTAGTCTAGTCTATAGTCTAGTCTAGTCTAGTCTAGTCTAGTCTAGTCTAGTCTAGTCTATAGTCTAGTCTATAGTCTATAGTCTAGTCTATAGTCTATAGTCTAGTCTATAGTCTAATCTATAGTCTAGTCTATAGTCTAATCTATAATCTAGTCTATAGTCTAGTCTATAGTCTAGTCTATAGTCTAGTCTATAGTCTAGTCTATAGTCTAGTCTATAGTCTAGTCTATAGTCTAGTCTATAGTCTAGTCTATAGTCTAGTCTATAGTCTAGTCTATAGTCTAGTCTATAGTCTAGTCTATAGTCTAGTCTATAGTCTAGTCTATAGTCTAGTCTATAGTCTAGTCTATAGTCTAGTCTATAGTCTAGTCTATAGTCTAGTCTATAGTCTAGTCTATAGTCTAGTCTATAGTCTAGTCTATAGTCTAGTCTATAGTCTAGTCTATAGTCTAGTCTATAGTCTAGTCTATAGTCTAGTCTATAGTCTAGTCTATAGTCTAGTCTATAGTCTAGTCTATAGTCTAGTCTATAGTCTAGTCTATAGTCTAGTCTATAGTCTAGTCTATAGTCTAGTCTATAGTCTAGTCTATAGTCTAGTCTATAGTCTAGTCTATAGTCTAGTCTATAGTCTAGTCTATAGTCTAGTCTATAGTCTAGTCTATAGTCTAGTCTATAGTCTAGTCTATAGTCTAGTCTATAGTCTAGTCTATAGTCTAGTCTATAGTCTAGTCTATAGTCTAGTCTATAGTCTAGTCTATAGTCTAGTCTATAGTCTAGTCTATAGTCTAGTCTATAGTCTAGTCTAGTCTATAGTCTAGTCTATAGTCTAGTCTAGTCTATAGTCTAGTCTATAGTCTAGTCTAGTCTATAGTCTAGTCTATAGTCTAGTAGCCTAGTCTATAGTCTAGTCTAGTCTATAGTCTAGTCTATAGTCTAGTCTATAGCCTAGTCTATAGTCTAGTCTATAGCCTAGTCTATAGTCTAGTCTATAGCCTAGTCTATAGTCTATAGTCTAGTCTAGTCTATAGTCTAGTCTATAGTCTAGTCTATAGCCTAGTCTATAGTCTAGTCTATAGCCTAGTCTATAGTCTAGTCTATAGCCTAGTCTATAGTCTAGTCTATAGTCTAGTCTATAGGCTAGTCTATAGTCTAGTCTATAGTCTAGTCTATAGTCTAGTCTAAAAACTCGCATTTTACTTAATAAACTCAGTTTTTTTGGACTAAGAGAAAAACCGAAACCATTTAATTTATCTTGCAATAAAAAGAAAAATCCTTTGCAACCTCTACAAACTCCCATAAACAACTTAATTTGTTCAACAGATAGAGAGTTTTGAGTTTGCAGCATAATAAATATCAAAAATGTATGTAGTCACAGTTATTTAAACAAAACAATTAAAAAGCAACCAAATACCGACACTTTGGCAAGACAATGCAACAAAAACAAAAATCAAAAAAACTTTACTAACAACAACTAAAACATCATTACAAACACCTACTCATACATTAAACAACAATAGTTTTAGCAGCAACATACACCAACAACTATCTACCCAACAAAACAACAACCGCAGCCATAAGCTAACAGCAAACAAAAAACACATTAGCGACCATAAAAAACAATTTGTACAACTAACAGAAGCAGCATGTAAGCAGCAACAATGAACAAAAAAACAAAATTGCCAACAACATTTACTAGAGGTACAATATTATAGTTAGTTAGTTGCAATGAGTAAAAGTTGATGACGTGTCAACTAGAAAAGTGAGGACATATCACAAGTGTTGGTATTTATGGTGGCGCTTATGGTTTGTTGTTTTTGTTGCTTTTCCTTCCTTCTTGTCAAGTTAAATGTTTACTTTTGCGATTTTTTTGTTGCTGCCACATTTGCCAAGTAGCATGTTACAAAATTAAAGTGAACAATATGGTTTTGTTGCTGCTACTCCACAACAACAACAACAACAAAAACTTAAGACGCCTTTTGCTTCCGTTATATTTATGAGTGTTTTTCGTCTTCTTTTGCTCATTCTTTTAAGTCAAAAATCTTTTCTGTTTTCTTATAAGAATAAAAGATTTTATTATTGTTACGTCTGCTGCTGTCTTCAATATGAAACCAAGCGCGCGACAACGTCATTGTATGTCGTCACTTCTTCCTTTGGAACATTGATATTTTATACTCCACCACCAACAACAACAACAACAAACAACCATCACTTGGTGAACAAACACTCACTAGAGTTTTAACGCCAACAATTTTTGGTGTTTTTCTTTTTCTTCATCTTTAGTTCAGTGAAGCTTTCACTGTGCAACTAATAATAGCAGAGCTACAATATGCTACTTACAGCAACAACATTAAGAACAAATAGCAACAGCAGCATTTTTTATTTAGTGGCCAGTCAGCCATCATGATGATGGTGCGGCACGTTGGCCATGTTAGTGTAATGATGTTTATGTTTTTACGCATCTTTTCAAAACCTGTGTTTGAAATCTCTACAGTTTAACTGCGTATACTGAATTTAAACTTCTTTTTAACATTATCGATACACAAAAATATAAAATTTGTGTAATAAAAACAAATCGTTGTAAAAAACTTAGTTTTTGTGAATAAACCGAGTTTTTGTGTAAAAACTGAGTTTTTGTGTAAAAACTGAGTTTTTGTGTAAAAACTGAGTTTTTGTGTAAAAACTGAGTTTTTTGTAAAAACTGAGTTTTTGTGTAAAAACTGAGATATTGTGTAAAAACTGAGTTTTTGTTTAAAAACAGACTATTTGTTTAAAAACAGAGTTTTTATGTAAAACAGAGTTTTTGCGTAAAAACTGAGTTTTTGTGTAAAAACAGAGTTTTTGTGTAAAAACAGATTTTTTATGTAAAACAGAGTTTTTGTGTAAAAACAGATTTTTTATGTAAAACAGAGTTTTTGTGTAAAAACAGAGTTTTTATGTAAAACAGAGTTTTTGTGTAAAAACAGAGTTTTTATGTAAAACAGAGTTTTTGTGTAAAAATAGAGTTTTTATGTAAAACAGAGTTTTTGTGTAAAAACTGACTTTTTGTGTAAAAACACACTTTTTGCGTTAAAACAGAGTGTTTGTGTAAAAACAGAGTTTATGTTTAAAAACAGAGTTTTTGTGTAAAAACAGAGTTTTTGTGTAAAAACAGAGTTTTTGTGTAAAAAATAGTATTTGTATAAAAAAAGAATATTTATGTAATATATAGACTAGACTATAGAATGGACTATAGACTAGACTATAGACTAGACTATAGACTAGACTATAGACTAGACTATAGACTAGACTATAGACTAGACTATAGACTAGACTATAGACTAGACTATAGACTAGACTATAGACTAGACTATAGACTAGACTATAGACTAGACTATAGACTAGACTATAGACTAGACTATAGACTAGACTATAGACTAGACTATAGACTGGACTATAGACTAGACTATAGACTAGACTATAGACTAGACTATAGACTAGACTATAGACTAGACTATAGACTAGACTATAGACTAGACTATAGACTAGACTATAGACTAGACTATAGACTAGACTATAGACTAGACTATAGACTAGACTATAGACTAGACTATAGACTAGACTATAGACTAGACTAGACTATACTAGACTAGACTATAGACTAGACTATAGACTAGACTATAGACTAGACTATAGACTAGACTATAGACTAGACTATAGACTAGACTATAGACTAGACTATAGACTAGACTATAGACTAGACTATAGACTAGACTATAGACTAGACTATAGACTAGACTATAGACTAGACTATAGACTAGACTATAGACTAGACTATAGACTAGACTATAGACTATAGACTAGACTATAGACTAGACTATAGACTAGACTATAGACTAGACTATAGACTAGACTATAGACTAGACTATAGACTAGACTATAGACTAGACTATAGACTAGACTATAGACTAGACTATAGACTAGACTATAGACTAGACTATAGACTAGACTATAGACTAGACTATAGACTAGACTATAGACTAGACTATAGACTAGACTATAGACTAGACTATAGACTAGACTATAGACTAGACTATAGACTAGACTATAGACTAGACTAGACTAGACTAGACTAGACTATAGACTAGACTATAGACTAGACTATAGACTAGACTATAGACTAGACTATAGACTAGACTATAGACTAGACTATAGACTAGACTATAGACTAGACTATAGACTAGACTATAGACTAGACTATAGACTAGACTATAGACTAGACTATAGACTAGACTATAGACTATAGACTAGACTAGACTATAGACTAGACTATAGACTAGACTATAGACTAGACTATAGACTATAGTTTATAATTTATAGTATAGACTAGTCTAAAGACCAGACTAGACTACATTGTAGACTAGACTATAGAGTAAACTGTAGACTATACTATAGACTGGAGTATAGACCACACTATTGACTAGCCTATAGACTACACCATTGACTAGTCGATAGACTGCACTATAGACTAGTCCATAGATTACACTATAGACTAGTCTATAGATTTCACTATAGACTAGTCTATAGATTACACTAGAGACTAGTCTATAGATTACACTAGAGACTTGTCTATAAATTACACTATAGACTAGTCTATAGATTACACTATAGACTAGTATATAGAGTGGACTATAGACTACACTATATATTTAAATTTATTTATAGGGTATTTCTAACTTCTTCTATATCTCTTTTACTTAGGATTTTGCTTTGCCTTTTATTTCCCACATACTTGGCCATTTATGTATTTGTTTTTGAATTATTTCACCCCCCCTCCTTTTTCGCTTTGGAAAATATCAACGTTTTCTTAATTTCTGAGCTGCTGGTATTTCAGTGGTTTGCCATGTTTGTTTGTGTGGTCTGTGTTGTGTGTCTGTTGTTGTCGCGTCTACCAGTTGACTGTGTTGTAGTAGTTTGAAGAAGTTGGCCCATTTTTCAGCTGATGTTTACGAGTGTTTCTACTCTCATCTTATGTTGTTGCCTTAAATTTGGTTTTCGCAAACGCAACCACATGTGTGTTTTTTCTTGGAGTGAATGTGAGGAAGATTTCTTTGTGTTGATAAAAAAATCTTAAAAATCTTTGGCATGTTTTTTTTCTTCTGGAGATTGAAATGAATGAAATAAATTTGTAACAACTATTGGTTGAATGTTGTAATTTTATGAGAAGGATTCGATGGTGAAAAGGGGATATTTAAGATATTTTGAATTAAGAAGATATAAGTGGGTTGTTAAAGAAAAAGTTAAGGACTTAAGTAGCTTTGGTGTATATAGTGTTAAGGAAAGGTCAAGCTATATATTGTTTTATTTGTTTTTGTAAAACGTTTTAATTATTTTGTTTTTCTTAATTAAAACACCATTTATTTTTAGCTCTTAACACTTGCAAGGTGTTGAAACTTTAAAACAATCTTTCAACACCCACTTAAACGCCTACACGAAAAAAAAATTCTTTCACACAAAACCAAAAGGTGTTGAAAACCATATAAAAACAAATTTAAGCCCTCTAAATGAGCCAGCCATTAACATTAACGTTAATAAATAAGAAAAAATTAGCAAAAAATTCTTTTTAAATAAAGGAAACCTAAAAAAACCCTCAATGTTAAGCCAAATGCAAAAACCACAGAAAATTTATAATAGAAAAAAATTAACAGAACAGATTTTTTATAAAACAAAAAACAACCTTTTTTCTCTTCAAACTCATTGCATAAAAAAATATCTTTACCCAAAGGAAGGAAGGACTCTATAAACACATTATAAGCAAAAGGAACTGAGAAAGACAAGGATAATAATGTAAAAAATAGCAGCAGCAGTGGAGTAGTAACCAACATGTTAATTACCTTCTACTTATTTGCAGGAATTTAATTTTTCTTTTTGTAGTTGTATGTTAAACAAGGACCCACATTATTTGACCAAGTCTAAACCATTACAAGCTCATAAAAAACAAACAAGTCATACATTAACATTTGTTTTTAGCAGCAATTAAAATTATTATTATAATGTCAACACTTTTGCTGGTCAAACTCCACCAACATCATTATAACAAAAAAATCCCCAAAAAATTAAAAAAAAAACATGAACAAAAAAGGATTTAAAACGGATACAACCTTTTAACCTGCTTAACGTTATACACACACACACAAAAAAACACAAGTCAAAAGATTTGCCAAAGAAATCTGTATTTAAAATTTATTGTTGCAACTTATTATACAGCAAGCCTAAAAGGCAAGAAACCAGAATCGACAAAAGGTTCAAATGCCGTCGGCTTTTTTCCTTTTTTTTACTTACTACACACACAAAAGAAAATGTTTGTGTTTTTGTTTTTTCATTTTTTGTGCCATTTGAACAGGCGTTAAGAAATTTTAGCTACATTTTTTCTAAAATAAATATTTTTTTCTCAATTCACTTCGTTATATTTTTTGAGGGTGGTATATTTTGTTTGTAAAACTTTTGTATGTGGGTCATTTAGAATTATATAAAACCCTGAATTTACTTTATAACGTTAAGTGTGAGGCAGGTTAAGTTTTTCAGTTTTTTTTTTTGTATCAACATTTTTTTGAGGGTTTATATTTACAAGATTTATTTTCAACATATTATTTGAAGACTGTTGATAAGGGTGGTTGGTTATTGCAAATATTGTAAATATGAGCTAGAGTTTAGGGAAGGTTAACACAATATTAACATAAATTACAACAAAACTAAATGACACCTAAGGAAAAGGAAAACTGAGTTTACATAAGAAAACTCTGACATTTTGAGTAATAAACAAATTTTGTGTAAAAAGTTGTAAAAATAAAGACTAGACTACAAGCTATATTATAGACTAGACTATACAAGACCACATTCTAGACCAGACTGGAATTTAGATTAGAATAAGACTACACTAAAGACTAGACTATAGATTAGACTATAGACTAGACTATAGACTAGACTATAGACTAGACTACAGACTAGACTATAGACTAGACCATATACTAGACTATAGACTAGACTGTAGACTAGACTATAGACTAGACTATAGACTAGACTATAGACTTGACTGTAGACTAGACTATAGACTAGACTATAGACTAGACTATAGACTAGACTATAGACTAGACTATAGACTAGACTATAGACTAGACTATAGACTAGACTATAGACTAGACTATAGACTAGACTATAGACTAGACTATAGACTAGACTATAGACTAGACTATAGACTAGACTATAGACTAGACTATAGACTAGACTATAGACTAGACTATAGACTAGACTATAGACTAGACTATAGACTAGACTATAGACTAGACTATAGACTAGACTATAGACTAGACTATAGACTAGACTATAGACTAGACTATAGACTAGACTATAGACTAGACTATAGACTAGACTATAGACTAGACTATAGACTAGACTAGACTAGACTATAGACTAGACTATAGACTAGACTAAAGACTAGACTATAGACTAGACTATAGACTAGACTATAGTCTAGTCTATAGTCTAGACTATAGACTAGACTATAGACTAGACTATAGACTAGACTATAGACTAGACTATAGACTATAGACTAGACTAGACTATAGACTAGACTATAGACTAGACTATAGACTAGACTATAGACTAGACTATAGACTAGACTAAGACTAGACTATAGACTAGACTATAGACTAGACTATAGACTAGACTATAGACTAGACTATAGACTAGACTATAGACTAGACTATAGACTAGACTATAGACTAGACTATAGACTAGACTATAGACTAGACTATAGACTAGACTATAGACTAGACTATAGACTAGACTATAGACTAGACTATAGACTAGACTATAGACTAGACTATAGACTAGACTATACTAGACTATAGACTAGACTATAGACTAGACTAGACTAGACTATAGACTAGACTATAGACTAGACTATAGACTAGACTATAGACTAGACTATAGACTAGACTATAGACTAGACTATAGACTAGACTATAGACTAGACTATAGACTAGACTATAGACTAGACTATAGACTAGACTATAGACTAGACTATAGACTAGACTATAGACTAGACTATAGACTAGACTATAGACTAGACTATAGACTAGACTATAGACTAGACTATAGACTAGACTATAGACTAGACTATAGACTAGACTATAGACTAGACTATAGACTAGACTATAGACTAGACTATAGACTAGACTATAGACTAGACTATAGACTAGACTATAGACTAGACTATAGACTAGACTATAGACTAGACTATAGACTAGACTATAGACTAGACTATAGACTAGACTATAGACTAGACTATAGACTAGACTATAGACTAGACTATAGACTAGACTATAGACTAGACTATAGACTAGACTATAGACTAGACTATAGACTAGACTATAGACTAGACTATAGACTAGACTATAGACTAGACTATAGACTAGACTATAGACTAGACTATAGACTAGACTATAGACTAGACTATAGACTAGACTATAGACTAGACTATAGACTAGACTATAGACTAGACTATAGACTAGACTATGACTAGACTAGACTAGACTAGACTAGACTATAGACTCTACTGTAGACTATACTATAGCCTAGACTACAAACTAGTCTCTAAACTAGAATAAAGACTACAATTCTTGTTAAAAAATTTTGAAAATTTTCTTGAGAAAAAATTTTGTGAAAATTATTTTAAAAAATAAAAAATTTCGATTGCTCTTTCCGATGAGGATATTTTGAAAGAAAAAACTGCTTTTCAATTAAAACAAAAAGTACCGACGGAAGTCATTAAGCATCTACTACTTCTCCTACAATTTGTGCATTGTCATATTTTTTTTCTCTCCCCAAGACTTTCACTTCTTTATTAAAAAACTTTATGGCGAAACAAGTAATAAAAATTTTTATGTTAATTAAGTATTAAAGTTATATTAAAAAAAATAATAATTTTATAGTCATCAATAAAAAATATAAAAATATATGTTCAATTGCATTTAAAAACCAGTGCATTTGGTAAAGAAAGAAAAAAAATCCCATACTTGCCACATATACAACAAAACAGCAGAGAGACGCAAATAAAACAAAACACTTAATGCAACACTAAAACTTAAAAAACAACAACAGCAGCTAAAGTATGAGAAGGAACTTGCAGTTATATATGAATGTATTTGGTTTAATATTAGTGAGTTGTTGTCGCCGGCGTCATGTTGTCAACTCATGTTGCAAGGCAGCGCAAAGAAAACGAACAATTTGTGGTAAATAACTACATGAAATTAAATAAGTGACTCATAAAAAATAGTGCGTAATTAGGGGAAATTTATGAAATTTATTAGAAATTACAATTGCAGCAAAACAACAGAAAAAACATACATATTTTAAAAGGCATTAGCAGTTTTGTTGTTGGCTTTAAAGGCGGGAGGAAGGAGTTGGGGTTTTTAAGAAATAACATTTGGTTTTAATAATAAATGACGGAGGCAATTGCTGCTGCAACCACCTACTTACTTAATATGCATTTTGTTGTTAGTAGTATTACATACTAGAAGTTTAAGACATTCCTTTAGACAATCATTTTTAATAGCGGATTTAGCTTATTTTTATTTTATGGCTTTTTAAAAGATTTAAAAAAAATATTTAACATCATTAATGCATTAACTGCAAAAAAAAGCAAAACTTATTAAGTGTAATTATGTATGCAAACTGCAAATTTCAAATAAAAATTTTAAATTGTTTAGATCTTATTTGTTGTTTATTTTTGTTGCCTTTAATATTAAATTAGTCATTTTGTTTTTTTCTTTAGATATTTTTTTTTTTGTTTTTACAAAGATAATTAAATATTATTCTTAATTGCTTCCATTTTTGTTTTGAGTCAAATATAAGAAGCAAATTGCAAAGCAAATTTTTAAAATTTTATGAGAGTCTTGTTTGTTTGATGTTGCAATTAAAATAAGGCCATTAAAATTGTGGTAAAATTTTCGCAACACAACATAACATGTTGCCAGCATTATAATTAGCTAAAAAGCTACTTAAAATTAACAAAAAATAAAATAAAAAACTATATGCAATATTTAAAATATTGTCTGAACGGGCAACAACAACAACAAACAAACGTTCACCTTAATAGTCAACCATATGGATTTTTTCAATTTAATGCACTGACAACATATGGTGTGTGTTGTTGCATAGAAGCAATATATTAAAAAAAATTACAAAGAAAAAATTCAACTTATTTATAATGTTCTTTCATAGTAGGGATCTAAAATGAAATAAATAATTTATTGCTGCCTTAATTGGCAATATGTTGCAGCAACATATACTTAAATGGTCAAACTACACCCTAACCTATATTATAATAATGAAAAATACAACATTTTTAATTTAAATTAAACGATATTTTATGTTAATATAAAAACAGCTAAATCTTGTACCTGGTTTTTCACTTGCAACTTCAGCAAATGTCCTCTAAATGAAATATTTTTTCTAATTTCTATATCATTTACAACTAAAATCACTGGAGAAAGTTAAAAACACAAAAATTTCAAACTTGCAACATGTGGCAAATTGTCAAAAATTCAATTTTATGTTTAAAACAGGAATAGTTTGTTTGTTTATGTTTTACACCTTTTTATGTTAAAAGCAACTAATTTTTGTTCTATGCCACATGTGGCAAGTAAAAAAAATATTGTAATTATGTAATAACATTCTTTTAATTAAACATACTAATGAAAAATAATAAAATTTTAAATATTTATATACATTGCAACATGTTGCAAGTTAAGAATTTGACGGAAATAAGCACAAAATAATTCAAATTTAATAAAAATTCCCTGCTGAAATCAGTTTTTTATGTTTCAGATCTTTTTATATTAAAATAAACGAAATTTTGTTACATGCCACATGTGGCAAGTTAACAAATGACTGCAGTTTTGTAAAAACCTTTAGTAAATTTAAGTTATTCTTGAAAATAAAGAAAATATGTAATATTTACCCATGTTGCAAGTTTAGAAATTTTGAAGAAACAGCAAAAGATTCAACGATTATTAAACAAAACATTTCTAAATATAAAAATTATACCAAAAATTTAGTCGAATTACATCGAAATGCTACAAATTTTAGATTTTTTTGTTAGTTGCAACATGTGACAACTATGAAATATTGGTCAAACTCAATAGTTTTTAGTAATCTTTAATGTAAGCAAACATGTATAAGAAAAATTTTAGAATAATTTATGTCTACTGAAGTTGCAATATGTTGCAAGTTAAATATTTTTAAAAATCAATAATACTTTTAAGTAATTTAAAGAAATAACACAAAATTTGCTGTTGAATTATATAATTCATAAGAAATTCGAAAGATTTGTTATACTTGCGACATGTGGCAAGTTTAAAATTTTTCAATTATTTAGTTATAAACAAGACGTACGTCCTATTGTTACAAATTTCATCGACTTTTTGAAAAAGAATTTTAATTGCAACAAATGTTTTTACTTGCAACAAATTTTTTTACTTTCAACATTTAGCAAATTGTTTTTTTTTTATAGAATAAATAAGAGTTTTTATATATGTGGATAAAAAAAAGTTATAAAAATTGTACTTTTTATGTATTTGCAACATGTTGCACAATTAATTTTTATAATAAAAAATAAGTTTTTTGATAAATATTTAATTTATGGTGTTTTTAATAAGATTTACCAGCAATAGAATAATTAAAAGTTGTGAATTTTTCTACTTACAACATGTTGCAAGTTTGTTTCGATGTTAATAATTTACTTAATTTTAGTCATACAACATAGAGTTGATTTTTATAAGCAAAAAATAATGATAAACTTTTTATTTAATGTACTGAGTTTTTTTAACAAAAATTTACTTGCAACATGTTGCAGACTGTATTATTTTTTAACAAAAATTTGATTTTTTGTTAGATTTATATTGCAAAATGATCATTATTTTGACAATTTAAGAAATATTTTTTTCTAAATCATACTTGCCACATGTGGCAAATTAAATATTTAGTTTAATTAAAGCCTAATTCATGCATAACCTATGACTATATGAACAAATATGTAACAATTTTCCTATTTGCAACATGTTGCAAGTTTGTTTTTTTAGTAAAATATAGAATTTTTCTCATTAATTAAAGAAAAACTTCCTAGTTTTCTTCATTTTCTGGATATTTAAGCAGAAAATGCTATATTTTTTCATAATAATAATAATAATTTTGCTTTTCATTGAGTTATTTACAGATACTTTCGTAATATTATACTATTATTATTCTAAATTAATTTCAATTAGCATTTGACGTCAGCAGATCATTAATTTTTTTTTTCTTTCATTTTTTTTTTCATTCAACTAAAAGTTGTAGTGTAATAGCTAGTAAACACATTTCTATGGCTATTTTTTTTTTTTCTACACATTTCTCTACTTTTTTTTATTATTAATATACATAAATAAACATATTAAATGATCACAAATTTATAGGCACACCACTACAGAGACATATATTCTAAGTACATAGTTGAAAAAAAAAAAACAATTAAATGAAAACATTGAAGATTGAAAAAAAGTTTAAATGAAATGACCAGAAAAAAACGTAAAATCAGCACAATACAAATAGAAAACAATCAAAATCAATGAAATGATCATGTATACTTTAATAATAATATTACTTCATAATAATTACATACACGCACACTTCCACAGTGACACACATACATACATCAATAATTATTTAAAAGAAATTTTATTGTACAATATAGTTTTTTTCTCTCTTTCTCCGAACACGCTACCAATATGTCAACAATTTACTTCGTTTTTGTTTTACAATGTTGTATCTTATAAAAATTATTTGTAGAAAAAAAACCAGGCATCCGAGAAGAAAAAAAAGGCGAGAAATGTCAGCGGAATTTTAATTGTACTTAATTACCCCCTTAAAAGTATTAAATGAGTAGAAGAGTGAGCGAGTGTGTAAGTACTTCATACAAATGTTTTCATTATTTTTTTTTATATTGCTGTTATAGTTGTTGTAGTTGCTGGTGTTGTAGTTAATTGATGATGAGGAGGTTAATAATAATGAGTGAAATGATAGATCATTATGAAGTAAATGTGTACTTGCCTTTATAAGTTTAAAAAAAACGCAAGTTTTCAATTGTTTAATTACCCCAAAATAATAATAATAAAAATAACAACAACAACAATTAATGAACAACAAAAACACCATCTTACAAAAACACACATTACTTACTAGCACATACAAAACGTAAATAAATACACACAAATAATTAATTAATTCTGAACATTAAATGTTTTTAATTATTAAGCAAAAAGACATTTAAACTGAAAAAAAGTATATAATTAACTAAACAACTGCAACAGCAACTAATGTCAGGCGGAGGTGTCTAAGTCGCACGTACATATTTCTTTGTCAACAACATGTTTTTGAAAACTTTTTCGTTGTTTTTTTTTTTTCAAAATCTTGATAAAAACATGATTAAAATTTTCATTTTTATAAATTAAATGAATTTAAGTTAATTTCAGTTTTTCTTTTTCTTTTGGCCTGAAGAAAATTACAACAACAAGTGTGTGTAAAGTAAAAGTGCGTGTCGCTTTTGTTTCTTCTAAAATGATGTGGGTTGTTTGGTATGTGTTGATGGATTTTGTTTTGAAAAAATGTTTAAACATGCAATTATAATTAAAGCAAAAATAGCAACAAAAACATACATAAGATCTTGCATAATTTCTATGTGGCATACTTATTTTTTTGTATTAATTTATAAACAAAAATTTGAAAATTTTTATAACTTGCCACATGTGGCAACTTGTAAATGTTTAAGTAATTTTAATAGATACCTACAGTTGGTTGTAAATTCAAAATGTTTTGCAGTTTTAAGCAAAAATTTGCTATGTGGCAAGTAAAATATTGGAATATTATAATCTTCATTAATTTAATAGCATTTTTAAAAATAAGCAAAGGAAATTTCTTAATTTTTAACCAAAAAACATAACTTGCCACATGTGGCATGTTGACAAAATGAGGTTAATATAAATGAAATGTATTACAAATCACTTTAAATCTCATAACTATTCAAAATTTTCTTATTTTTTATAAAAAAATTCTCAAATTTTAATTTGTGGCAAGTTAAATTATTCAAAAAATTTTAAAATTTTAATCTGGTTTTGTAATATTTAGAAGATATTCACAATTTGTGTTAAAATTTTAACATTTCTATAACTTGCGACATGTGGTAAATTTATAAATTTTAGTAAAATTTAATATTTCATTAAATATTTGTTATTTAGGTTAGGTTATTAATATTTTTACATAAATTTTCCTTAATACCACTTGTGGCAAGTTAAATTTTTTCTGAATTTTGTTAATTTTCATCAAATTTGGCAATATTTAAAGGGATTTTTAATAATTCGCCTTAATTCGCGAGATTTTTTAAACTTGCCACATGTGGCATTATTAAAAATTCTGCCAAAATTGTATATAAAATTGTAATTTTAGATGAAAATCTATAACTTTCTTTGTTTATTTAATAAAAGTTTCTAATTTGTATAAATTTTACCGAAAATTCCAATTTTTTCAACTTGCAACATGTAGCAAGTTTTCAATTTAAACTTATTTTAGCCTCAAAAATACTAGTGGAAACGTTAGCAATAATTTAGTTAATATACATGTGAATTTTACAACTTGCAACATGTGGCAAGTTTGTTAATTTTTGCTATTTTTGGTTAGAAAAATTCTATTATAACTCTTAGAGCAGGTGCTTTTTTAAATTTAGGAAATTTCTCAAGTTGCAAGTTAAAATTTTCACAAATTTTACTTAATTTTTGTTACTAACATTTTCTAAATATTAACATATTTACAGACAATTAAAACTTTTTATATATATACAAAATGTGGCAAGTACGAATTTCTGCTTTTAGAATTCTCATAAATACTATTATGAGAATTCTATTATGAGTTATTATGTGTTAGTTAATATAGGTAAACTACATTTTTTATCTAGTTTAATTGATTACTAAATATCTTTGTAATTAATGAATTTAATTAACAATAAAAAAATCATTAAATAGTTTTGTAAATTAGTTTAGAGCGCACCTATTAAACAATTTATTAGTAATAAATATTTAATAATGATTTCATGCTAACTAACAAAATAACTCTTAACTAACTTAATATTAGTTTCATGTTATTTATTTTAAAGCAACCCTGAACATTTAACATTTAATTATGAAAAAATCATTAACTACAAATATATTGTTAGTAATTTTGAGTAATTAATTTAATAGTTAATGTAATAGAAGTTTAAGAAATTAAGTATTAAAGTATAAGTTCAAAATAATTTTTAAAAATTTATTGCTTAAATCACTAAATACTTATAAGCTAAGTAATATTAATAATATAAAAATTATTGCCACAATAAGGCAGCAATATATTACAAAAACAAACAAAAAAATACTCAAATATTGGCATAGAAATATTTAAACACCCAAGAGAGATCATTCATACACAATACACTCACTTACACATGTACCCGCAAACATTAGTTAAACTAAACGAGTAAACAAATGATCATCTAATCAAATAATCTCAGCAAAATATAAAATATATTGTTGGTTGTGCTGCAGTAACAACAATAATGCTAAAAATAAAGCAACAAAAAATGTACAAGTTTTTTTTGTGCATACAAAAATTTTACGCTAGAAAACATTTGTTGTATAGAGGCAGCAACATCAATGACAATAATAACAAACAATTGTCACACTTTTTTTTTGGTTCGTGTAATATTAGCTTCACATTGTTGGGTTGCTACAGCAGAACATTAAATACATTAAGTTGTTTGAAGCATTTGTAACTGAATATAAAATATTTTGCATAAAAGGGATCCCAAATTTGTTTACTTTAAAAAAAATTATTAACTATTTGTGTAACGTTATTTTGTTCTTAAAAATTTAAGCATATTTACTCCAATGTAAAAACTTTCTAAATTTTATTTTTTTTAAATAATTTAAAGTTTTCACCAAAATTCCTATATATTTTTAGCAAAATTTGGAAAAAATTGAATGTTGCCACATGTTGCAAGTTGCTAAAAATTGTTTAAATGATAATTCTATGATCATTCTTATCACTATTACTAATGTAAGGTTATTTTTATGAACTTGTAAGGGTATTTTTATGCACATTTAATACATATTGCAAGTACAAATTCTTTAAAATTTACTTTTTTATAGGTTTTTATAATAATTTTATAAAATAAACGCTTAAGTTTGTGAAATTCTACGTTTTTTGTTATCTTGCAACATGTTGCAAGTGTTTAGTTCTGCCATCTTTTCAATCTAAACACATACAGGACTAATATACGCATAAGGTTGTATGTTTTAATAAGGTAAAAAAATAAAAATAGTTTTTAGACATGTTGCAAGTACAAAAATTGAAAAAAATGCAAATTTTCAAACAAAAGTTCCATAATTTTATGAAATTTCGCACTTTTTTGTTGCAATTTCTTGCAATTTTCTTAAGATGTAGTTTTTTTAATATGGAACATTTTTAGACAACTTCTAATGAGTTTTAAACCTTGTTGCAAGTACTATTTATTGAAAATTTTTAATTCTGTAAAGATTTTTATCAGTTTTACCAAATAGGTAATTAACTAATTTAGTGAAGTTGCAAGTTTCCGAAAATTAGTTTTTAATAGTATTAATGAATATTGACATAATGTTTAAGGTTTCAATTAATTATTTATAAGTTTTAAGTCATGTTGCAAGTACAAAAATGTTCAAAAATCCGCCATAATGTTTAAATTTTAATAAACTTCATACAAAAGTACCATATTTGAACGAAATATCACTCTTTTGTTGTAACATATTACAAGTTTCTAAAAATTAAGTTTTTTCTAATACCATGTCATGTTGCAAGAACAAAAATTTTCTAAAAATGCCTTATTGTTTTAATTTTAACAAGTTTCATACAAAAGTCCCATAACTAAATGAAATATCGTTATTTTTTAATGTTGCAAGTTTCAAAAAATGTGTGTTTTTTATATTTATCACTATAGGCATAATACTGAGTAACTTTAATACCATACTAACTAGTTTAAAACCATGTTGCAAGTTAAAAATTTTCAAAAAAAAATTTTTGTTAGAATTTTATCATTTTTGAATGAATTTCTCATTTAAAGTTAAAAAAATTTGGTGATATTTTAGATACAAAGTTAAAATTCCTTTTTAACTTAATTTTGCAGATTCTTTTCTTTAAAATCTAATGATTTTTTTTAAGTTGCCTCATGTTGCAAGTTTACATAAATGTTAATTTTTCCATTTTCAACTATTAAACAAAATTACTTAAAATAGTTTGCTATAAACTGTGTTCCTTTAGGTTTTTTTCTTATTTCATTGTGTAGCGCTAATTTAAGTTCAACTTTGACTTTAAAAATTTTTTCATATTAGTAAATTTTTTCCATTTCATTCCATATTATTATGATAATGACAATATGTTGATGAGGTGTAATAACAAGCCGTGATAATGTAACTATTTAAATAACAAAAAAATATGAAAAAAATTTTAAATGAACATGATTTTTTTTATTTCGCTTTAAAGCTAATTTTGCATTTTAATTTAAACCAATGGGGGAATATTTAAAAAATTTTTATATATGATAAAAATATATATCACACTCTAAATACTACTCAACTATTACTGTGTAGATAAAAAACCCCTTCAGTTACTTTTTAACAAAAAAAAAAACAAAGTGTTAGATAAATTGTGGTTTAAATCTCAGGAGATAGAAAAATAAACAACTGCAGCAGCGACAACAAACAAAAAAAATCTATTCAACTCTAATAATCTGCTAATCAATGTAAATTGTATGATTGTGTGTGTGTGTGTTCGATTTTTAAATAGTGTTTAATTTTGCAGTAAAATTAATTTATAACAGCTGGATAAGAAAAATAAAATAGATAAGAGGTGATAAATGGGATTTTTGTTTTAGAATGAACTTTAAAATGCGGCAAGTTAAAAGTTTTTAAAGGGGAAAAGCAATAAAAATGTATTTTTTATTAAACGGTAAAACTTTTGTTCAAAAAACGTATCCAAGTTGATGAAAATGTTGTTCAATTAGCTTTATCAATTTGGATGCAATTTTGTTTAGAAAATCTTTTTCAATATTGAAAAAAGTTTTGTTAGAAAAACTTCATCAATATTGATGAACTTTTTAATAGGAAATCTTTATCAATATTGATGAAACTAAAATTACAAAATATTCATCAATATTGATGTACATTTCGTCAGCAAATCTTTAATAATAATGATGAACAATTCATTAAAATATTTAAAAATAATATTTATGAAAGTTCATTTACAAAATCTTCATCAATGTTGATGACATATTTAATAGAAAACCTTCATCTTTATTAATAAAAGTTTTGTTAAAAAGTGTTCATCCATATTGATGAAATTTTCGTAAAATTAATGTCAATGAAATGTTTGTTAAAAAATGATGATTTATATTGTGAATGCTTTGATATTTGTGAATGATTCTTTAGTAAATATTCATCGATATTGATGAAATCTTTTTTAGAAAATCTTCATCAATATAGATGAAAGTTTCATTGGAAAATATTTATCATTAAAGGTACAAGATTTATTCGAAAGTCTTCATCAACGTTGATGAAAGTTTTGTTAGAAAATCTTCAACAAATTTGATGAAAGTTTTGTTCGAAAACCTTCAACAATATTGATGTAAGTTTTGTTCGAAAATCTTCATCAAATTTGATGAAAGTTTTATTCGAAAGTCTTCATCAAAGTTGATGAAAGTTTTGTTAGAAAATCTTCACCAATGTTATTAAAAGTTTTGTTACAAAATCTTCATCTTTATTGATTAAACTTTCGTCTTTACAAATATTCTTCAATATTGATTAAATATTTGTTTGAAAATCTTCATCAATATTGATTAAATTTAGATTGATGAAAGTTTCGTTAGAAAATCTTCAGAAAAGTTTCGTTAGATAATCTCTACCAAATTTGATGAAAGTTTCATTAGAAAATCTTCATCAATTTTAACGAAAGTTTTATTAGAAAGTCTTCATCAATATTAATAAAAATTTCGTTAAAAAATCTTCATCCATATTGATAAAACTTTCTTTAAAAAGTCTTTACAAATATTCTTTAATATTGATTAAACATTTGTTAGAAAATCTTTGATGAAAATTTCGTTAAAAAATCTTCATCAATGTTAATTAAAGTTTTGTTAGAAAGGATATTTCGAAAATCTTCAGCAATTATAATGAAATTTCGGAAGTAAATCTTTATCAATATTAACAAAAAATTCATTAAAAAGTCTTCATAAATATTATTCAATTAAATTCTCGTTAGAAAATCTTCGTCAACATTGAAGAAAGTTTTGTTAGAAAATCTTCATGAGTTTTAATGAAATTTCTGAAGAAAATCTTTATCAATACAAATAAAAGTTGCATTAAAAATCCTGCATGGATATTTCTCAATATTGATTAAACTTTTAATAGAAAGTCTTCATCATTACTGATGAAATTTTTGTTAAAAATCTTTTTCATTAACATAAAAGTTTCTATAAGAAAATCTTTAGAAATATTTTAACTGTTTTAAGATTTATGAACCAATATTAAAACTAACTGACCGGCTGCCCAGACGGATCTCTTTGGTATTTTCCATTTTAGTTAACGAACCTTTAAATTTCCATAACATCTCTCGTGTGATTTTAAAAGTGTCTCAACTAACTCATTTAATGACACCTGTTTCTTTTTGTTGTTGTTAATATAAAATAAATACAAAAAATTATAATAATTTTATTCTAAAAGTCATATATTCTGAAAAAAAAAATCTACATGCATTTCAGCACAGTATTAATCTCGACACACAATTGCTTGTGTTAAGTTCAATGCTTTGTATGACTATTTAAGTTTGAGCTACAGAAATTTCTAAGGCATGCTAGGAACTGTCAATAAATTTCAGATCTTAAGATCTAGACCAACAGAGTTTTTCAACTTTTGACCTTTTATTGAAGATGATTGTTGCACTTTTATATAAAACCTTAAAGTTACTTTAAAAAACGATTCCTTTTAACTCCATGTGGTTAAAGAATGAACTAGTTCCAAAGAACTACTATTTCAGCAGAATTATTTTAAATCATACAGTTATATTTTTATCCTAATTATCGTTCTATATAACATTCTGTTTATGTGTTCGCTTTAAATAAGAGTAAAGTTATTATATTCTCTCATTTAACTGCTGAACTGTAGATCGGTAAACAGTCATGTAACTAGGGAGACTCTATATAAACTATAAATATGCTTTACTGTTTTCTTTTAAACTATTTCTCTCTCTCTCTCTCTTTCATTCTCTCTCACATAGTGATCACTAAAAGTAGCGCTCTTTGAACACCCACCTAACCGGCTTAAATCATTTCTCAATATATGGCTATTCTAAACTTACCCCTGCAGCTATCATTTTTATTTTAATTTAACAAAAAAAAAACTATATAGTTTGTTGTAAATTTAATACAAAAAAACACTAACAAACAGCTTGTTTAGAATTTTACAAAAAAAAAAAAACGATCTTAACTTAATATACAATACAATTTAATAACACAACTAAATTAATTGCAAAAAGTTCAAAAGCATGTCATTGACGGTGTAGCTTTTTTTCTATAATATTTTTTGTAATTATAATTTTTATATAAGATTTTCTGCTTTATTTCAAATATTGTTGTAATATATTTTTTTATATTTTCGTTTAATTTATATTTATAAGTTGTATTAATTAATTATAAGAAAAAAAATGATACCAGTTAATTTAATCGAAAAAAAAAATATTATTATGATTTTTTTTGCTTTTGTACAAGAATAATAAAATAATGTTAAAAAAAAACATATTTATGATGTCTCAAGTATCATTAAAGTTTTATTGATTTGTTAAAAATATAAATTAAAAATGTATTACCTGTGTTTGAGTTTCTATTATTACAAAATTATTAAAAAGTTGTTTTGAATATTGATTAACCAACATTACTCGCAATTAAAGTTTTATTTTATCAGTGTTTTGAATTTGTTTTATAAACCTTTAATAAAATAAAAATTTGTTTATGAAAGACCTTAAGTTTACCAGTAAGGTCTTATTGTTTAGTTTACGAAAACTATATAAATGTCCTTAAAATATTTTAAATTTGAAAGACAGCCAAGTTATCTATTGCTTAGTGAATCTACCATAATGAAACTAAATTACCGACGGCATTTTATTTCAAAGATTAGTCTAGTTTTTTCATATCAAATTAAAAGCTTTTTAGCACAGAAAGGCAATGAACTAGGAACTAAGCACCAGCTTGTTCAATATCCTTATAGAGTACGGGACCTAATCCTGTGACTGTTTCATTGGGTATAGTTCTAACACGGTATAGAAAGCTAAGCTGGTTCCAAGAAGGTTTAATTTTGAAATTTTTAGCTATTGTGTGATTGGTACTTTTCCGAAAAAGCCTCCACCGACGTAGAGTATCGGTGAAGTTTGAGAAATTGCTAAACTTTGAATACCCTGATCTCTTTAAACTGTCTTTTTGTCGCCTTAAGAACAATAATTCGGCTGTCAAAAGTGAAAATCAGTGAAGTCATAATTTATCGCGTAGTATCGGCGTAGATTATCGGTGAAGTTTAAGAAATTGCTAGACTTTGAACACCCTGATCTCTTTAAACTGTCTTTTTGCCGCCTTAAGAACAATAATTCGGCTGTCAAAAGTGAAAATCAGCGAAGTCATAGTTTATCGCGTATAACTGCTATTATAAGGTCCACCAACGGTCATAAATGAATTTTTGTGGCAATCTCAAAGAATCCTATATTGCCTAAAGAACAATATTGCCACAGTGCTACCGCAGCTTCGACAATATAAGGTAAATTACCAACAGAATACAACTCTGCTAACCGACCGAAGTCATACAACTATAACACAATATCAGAATCATCGTCGGTGGCCCTAAGTATTCTCGCAATTTGAGTTCGAATCCAATCCACCATGGAATTCTTGAAGAGTTCGCTTCTCTAAAATGAATGTGAAAAATCCTACGGTCAACTGATTCCCGTGAAACTAAACAGAGGGAAAAAGAAATATACACGAATAGACAACGCAAAGTTGTCAACATTGCAACAATTCGTTGTCGAGATCAAAATTTTATACACATCCGTTATCTAAATGTTAACAAACGTGGTAAGCTCACTATTGACTACGGATTGTTTGTCAATAGTGAACTTACCATGTTTGTTAACATTTAGACAACGGATGTGTATAAAATTTAGATTTCGACAACGAATTGACAACGCAACGTTGTTAACATTATATAGTGTTGTTATTGAAAAATTATAAACAGTCTGTTCTTTTTGAACAGAGTTCAACCGAAGTCAGAAAACTATTCTCCTCTTGTTTCGGAATCAGAATTTAGGGACTGATTTCCGTAGTACAAGGCAGGAACTGTGCTTAGTCGTAAGTTATAAAACTTCTCGAGTTTTAGGCATAGTAATATCGGAGGCATTGGTAGCACCTATTTACCATGGAAATATATATGTACATATGTACATAGTGAAAACATGCTCCCAGGAGAAAGGCCTAAGCAATGCGGAATACTTTTATTTCTTTTGGAATACAAATTTCGGAAAATCCGCTTAAACTTCTAATAGTTTCTGCCATAATTTATGTAATAAACTTTAATTACTTAAGTTAACTGGAGTAAAACTTCAATGGACGATATCTCAGCAATATTTCACTTTATGAGAACGGATTTCACCGGTAATTTCCATATTTTTAGTATTATACCCTCAGAATAGTAGAAAAAGGTCATAACTTTGGATTAGAAATCTAATGAAAGACATCTCTATGTATCACCTAAAAGAAGGTGGATAATTATCTTATCACTGGTTTCTTAGGTATATGAATCGGTTCTACCCGCAGAAGAGTAGAAAAAGGTCATAACTTTGGTACTTTTGGATTAGGAATAATTTTAAATTAAAAAGAGATCTCTACGTATCACCTAAAAGGAGGTGGTTTTTTCGGTTGTAATTTATAAATGTTTTAATGAAAGATATCTGTAAATTTAATATATGTAAACTCTGATAAAGATTAACGGACAAACCAGAACTTAAATTGGTTTCCCATTAAATTTTACAAAAGTAATTAAATTATTATTTTTATATCGTTATTTTATAATCGTTTCTAATAAAATAAACCTAATTCGAGAATAAGTGCAAACAGAACCAATTCAAATTCCTGTGATATGGAAACCGTTCTGTGGAACTTTGGTTTTTTTATTCCAAAGGTTTACTATGCAGTTTTCAGGAAACCAGTTCTTTGTTACTAGTTGCTATACTAACTCGAATACATACGCATACTACCCAGTTCCAAAACAACTTCTTAGAACTAGTTGGGAACATATATCAAAAGATCTCTGAAAAAAAGAACTAGTTCCAGTACTGCTCTAAATAAGGTGTAAAACTAGTTCTGAGGATGAAAAATACTATCAAAAATCATTGATTAATTTGGTTCCAGATTCTTTATATAGAAAAGAGTGTCGACTATATAATGTTTCCACAAAAACCAGTTCCGAATCTGACAATTACGAATAGAAATTATTGTTCTTAATGCCAAAATAGCACAAGTATAGGATATAATCTTGAGTTCTAAAGCTAGTGGCTGAATGAATAAAATTTTTCCGCTGAATTGAGTCTGAGAGTTTTATTCATTGTGAATCCAATTACCACGATAGAAGATCTGCGAAGATTTTTTCAATTATATATGGTAAAGTAACATTTTCTCAATTTTTGTGTATTATCATTGCGTCAATTCTTAAGTTTGTCATATAAAATAATTATAAAAGTGACATAGACTATTTTGCAGCTAAAGCAATGATAAAGATTAATTAATTTTCAGATATTTTCTGACAAACCGTAATATTTGTAAAGATTTCCTCACATATCGTGGTGTATGAAAAGAAAATTTCTAGGATTTTCATATAAAATATTTATAAAATTGATATAGACTATTTTGCAGCTAAAGCTATTAAATTAAAAATTAATTTTATTAAAACTTTAGTTAATGTTTAGATATGATCCGATAAACTTAAATGTCTTTAAAGGTATCCTCAGTTATAGTGGCGTATGAAAGGAAAATTTCTATATATTTTCATATAAAATATTTATATAATTGACATAGTCTATTTAGCAGCTAAGATAACTTTTAGAAGTTCTTTAATTAAGCCCAATTATTGTAAATCACTAAACAAAAAAACTTTTCAATATATTTTTTTTTAAATTTTCCAAAAAAATTACAACATTTTTGTAATTATTTAATTAGATTTTTTTTAAATAAAAATTAATTTAGAAACAATTAAGTTTTTCTTTTAAAATTTGCAGATTTCTCTTAAAAATCATTTGTTAATTTTGAATTTTTTTATGGTTAATAGTTTCAGGTTTTCATTGAACAAGTTTATTAAATTAATTAATTAATTTTATTTCAAAATTTGTTAAAACCTACAACTCTTGTTGGCTGCCAAACATTAACAAATTTTGTTAATTACTTGCCACATTTAAGTTTCAACATTATTTTCAATGAATTTTTTTCGTAAAAAAAATCTAATAAATTATTAAGTAATAAAATATTTACCATTAATTAATTAGCAAAGTTGTCTGTTTAAAAGAGGTTGTTGATTGGCTTATGAAACTTTTATTTTGTTGTTAGAAACTTTTTTTAAATTTTCTTGAATTTTTTTTTTAATTTTCTGTTAATTATTTATTAATTAATGGTTTTATTAGAAAAATTTTATTTAATTTTTTTTTGTTAACACTTAACAACACTGTTTAAAATTATGTTTTAAGGGGGAGATTTTCTATATTTTTCACCGTTATTTTTTTGCTTTTTTTAGTATTAATGTTGTTGTTTTTCTTATATATTTTATTATGTATTTGTGTGTGTGTATGTTTAAGTTTAGTTTTTACATTGGTAGTTATAAATTTGCGAAAAAATACACGCGCATCATTACTGCAATTTGATTGGTTGTTTTTAGTTTGTTTCTTTTTTTATTATATATTTAATATTATTGTTGTTGTTGTTTTTAATGTTTTAGAGGTTTAGTTAATTTTGTTGATAATTGTTTTAAATTTAATTGGAGGAAAAATTAATTAATGGAAATTAAAAGTTTTAATTAATTTCTTTTCTTAATTTGTAATTAAATTAAATTTTTAAAAAAGGTTTATTCAAAAATTAATTATTTATTTTTATTAATAACTAAATTTTTTTATAATATTTTTTATATTTTTAAAATTTAAGATTTGTTATAAATTTTATTTAAAAAAACTGTTTAGTTTTTTTTTAAGTTTTTAACAATTATTTATTTTCTTATTTTTAAAGAAAAATTTTCAAGTTTTTTTGTTTATTTTTTACTTTAAGAAAATTTTCTTTTATTAGTTTTTTAACACTTTTTTTAATGAAAATAATATTTTAATTTATTTTAATAACTTTATTTTAATTCATATTTAGTTTTATTATTTATTCATTAATAATAATAATAAATTAAAAACAAACGTATAAGTAACGTGTAAACGTCTCGTATATTGTAGTTAAGTTACGTACTGACAAAACGTTGTCCACAGACTGAATGAATGTGAAAAACCAAACAACATTAACAGCCAGAAACTCACACATACACACTCACTCGCACACTCTACATAACACAAACACACGCATACACGCTGCTCTCTGACTGGGACCCCCAAAATGCAAAATATGCAAAACTACAATACCAACAACAACAGCATACTCATACTCCCAGTTATTTACAACAAATATAACAACAACATCATTATCATCAGTACTCATTTAAAAACCCCATAATCATTGTTCATTATGATGTTTATTGTTCTCGGTTTTAATAACTAGAAAACTAAATGAAAACAAGAGAAATCCAAAAAAAAATATTCCTGTTTAAACACAAAACTCTCTTTTCTTTATGCTCTCAATATCACAACATTAGCTCTCCCTATTTATAACATAACATCATTAGTAATAATTTCAAATAATAGCAACAACAACTGCAAAAAAAGCTCCAATTAATGTTATAAGTTTATATATACATAGGTGTTGTTGTTGCTGTTGTTGCCCTAAGCTCCCCTCTTATAAATGCATTATTTAATTATAATTGCTTTAGTATTGGTAGTAAATGGTGGTGGTTTGAGTCTTTACTTAAAGGCCAGAAAGAGTCAAAACAGCCAAAAAATGAGAGGGATATATCGAAAAAAAGAGCTTATAAACAAAACAACAAGAACACCAGCAAGTTAATGTTTAAGCATGCTTATAATTAATAATAACAACAACAACATCACCAGCAGCAATAACTTAATGACGTCATTAATGTTATTTTATTAAATTCCCACAAACGAGCTTTAGCCAACTCTTACTCTCTTTGGAGAACCTGTCAAAGAGAGCTTAACGAATATTATTTCTATTGAAACAAACTCCCCCTTTTTCTCTTGGTGTTAAAAAAAGCGCAGGCTTAACAAAACAACAAAAAAAGGAAATTAAATTGTTGTGTTAGCTCTTCGTTAAACAGTTTGGCGCGCATTTGAATGGCAGTAAAAACAAAAGGAAATAAAATAAATTTTAAAGCAGACATGGAAAGTTGATTTTTTTCATAAATAACTGATCCAAAGTTCAAAGATCAATCACTAGTCTAAACTATGGATCAGTCTATAGTGTAGCCTACAGATCAGTTTAAAGTCTAGTATATAGATAAGTCTTTGTATGATCTATATATAATACAATAGATTAAGCTATAATCTGGTCTATAGGCTTTATACTCTATAGATCAGTACATAATGTAGTCTACAGATCAGTCTATACCATAGCCTAGTCTATGGATCAATCTATAGTCTTGCATAAATATCGCTCTCACTGTACTGTAGATCAGTTTATAGTCTAGAACTTAGATCAGTCTATATATTATGCAATAGATCAGTCTATGGTCTAACCTACAGATCAAGCTATAGTCTCGTCTATTGATCAATCTATAGTCTAAACTAAAGATTAGTTTATAGTCTAGTCTATAGGTCAGCTTTATTAAAAGTGTATAGATCAGTACATAATTTAGTCTACAGATCAGTCTATAGTATAGT
This sequence comes from Lucilia sericata, assembly GCF_015586225.1. NCBI lineage: Eukaryota > Metazoa > Arthropoda > Insecta > Diptera > Calliphoridae > Lucilia > Lucilia sericata. The sequence goes on from NW_023994921.1 coordinate 101,641, forward strand.
TTAATCTATGGATCAATCTATAGTCTTTCGTAAATATCGGTCTGACTGTACTGTTTATAGTCTACACCTTAGATCAGTCTATATTTTATACAATAGATCTGTCTATGGTCTTCTTTACAGATCACGCTCTAGTCTCTTCTATAGATGTGGCTATAGTTTAGTCTATAGATCAGTCTATAGTCTAAACTAAAGATTAGTCTAGTCTATACTACAGATTAGTCTGTAGTCTTGACTATAAGTCAGTTCATTATCACTTCAAGAGATCATCCTACAGTCTAAACTATAGATCATTCTATAGTCTAAATTATAGATCATTCTATAGTAAAAACTATAAATCATTCTATAGTTTTAACTATAGGTTATTCAGATTATGGTTTTGACTATAAGACAGGCTATAGCCTTGAGTATTGATCAGTCTATATTCTAGACGATATATGTACACCAAACTATAGATCAGTCTAAAGTCTAGTCTGCAGATCAGTCTACAGTTTATATTATAGATTAGTCTATAGTCTAGATCAGTCTATAGTCTAAATTAAAGATTAGTTTACAGTCTAGTATATACTATAGTTTAGTCTTGACTATAAGTTCATTATCACGTCAAGAGATCATCATTGTCTAGGCTATTGATCAGCATATAGTCTAGACACTTGATCAGTATATAGTCTAAACTCCAGATCATTCTATAGTTAAGTCTATAGATCAGTCCATTGTCTAGACTATTGATCAGTATATAGTCTGGACTCTAAATCAGTATATAGTTTAAACTTATGATCATTATATAATCTAGACTATGGATCAGTCTATAATCTAGAATATGGATCAGTCTAGTTTCAGTTTATAGACTATTTACATTTTTTTTAAATCTATATAGTATTAAATTATCCAGCCCTGTTTCATATATAAAATTTAAAAATACTCAACATTATCAAAAATTTCATTTCTAGCAGGGGTAGGGGGTGTTGACAATTGTTAGAGGACATACAACAATTAATATTTGCTACAGAAAACTCCCCCCTCCTCTCCCCACCATCACCAACCAGAATAGCAAATAAACCAAACTGTAGTAAATCTAGCAAAAGAGTTGGCTGAGGTATAATATAGAGCTGGGTTGTTAAATTGTCTCCTCAGCCAACGTTAGCATTAGTTTGTTTATATAACATTGCGTGACTTTTGATCAATTATTGTTGTTCAGCATTTTACGTTTTGTTGTTATAGTTTTAGTTGTAATTATTATTTTCGTATTTACTGTTGTTGTTGTTTTTTTATATTTCTCTACATAAACTAAACTATTGATGTTGTTTTGTTTTTTCTCTCTCTCTCACTACTTGCCATTATAATTAAAATAAATTTAATTGAATCTTTGTATGTTTGGTTTTATAATCTAAATTTTATGTATATTTGCAATAGAAAACACAAAAAACACTAAATATTTATAGATTTTCATGGAGGAAAAAACAAAAGAAACATTATTATTTAATTTAAATAAAACATAATGCAAACCATTTAAAACCGGAAAAACAATTTATGTTCTTAAATACATAAACCATTATTATATGAGTATTATCATAATTATTATCATAACTAAGTATATTGCATTAAGATTTAGGAAAAAAATCAACAATCTCATTCATTAATTACACATAAAAAGTTTTAACTAACAAAACATGTTGCAAGCAAAAACAACATTAACAATTTACAGCAATTATAGTTAAGAATAATTATCATAATATTTTTAGAGAAGTAGTAATTATGAAAAATGTTGCAACTTGCAACTCTTGCAAATTTTCTTATAATAAATAGCAGTTAAGTTGTTTACATAGTTAACAACACTTAATAAATAAAAATCAAATTTTTAATAGAAAAAATTGCATTCACATCGTTAGACTTCTGCTAAAAACATAAAGTGATCTATAGACAGTAATCTGGACAACAGAGTGATCCTTAATCTGGACTATAGAGTGATCTATACTCTGGACTTTAGAGTGATCTAAAGTCTGGACTATGGAGTGGACTATAGAGTGGTCTATAGAATGGACTATAGAGTGGTCTATAGTCTGGAGTATAGAGTGATCTATAGTCTGGACTTTAGAGTGATGTATAGTCTAGACTATAGAGTGATCTATAAGATATACTATAGAATAATCTAGAGTCTGGACTATAGAGTGATCTACAAGATACACTATAGAATAATCTAGAGTTTGGACTATAGAGTGATCTATAGTATGGACTATAGAATGACCTATAGTCTGAACTACAGAATGATCTATAGTCTGGACTATAGAATGATCTATAGTCTGGAGTGTAGAGTGATCTATACTCTGGAGTATAGACTGATCTATAGTCTGGACTATAGAGTGATCTATAGTCTGGACCATAGAGTGATCTATGGTATGGACTATAAAGCGATATATAGCCTGGACTATAGAATGATCCATAGTCTGGACTATAAAGTAATTAATAGTCTGGAGTATAGAGTGATCTATAGTCTGGACTATAGAGTGATCAATAGTTTGGAGTATAGTGTGATCTATAGTCTGGACTAGAGAGATAAGATATACTATAGAATAATCTAAAGTCTGGACTATAGAGTGGTCTACAAGATATACTGTAGAATAATCTAGAGTCTGGACTATAGAATGATCTATAGTCTGGACTACAGAATGATCTATAGTCTGGATTATAGAATGATCTATAGTCTGTACTATAGATGGATTATAATCTATAGAGTGATATATTTTCTTGACTATAGAGTGATCTATAGTATGGACTATAGAATGATCCATAGTCTGGACTATAGAGTGATCTATAGTCTGAACTATAGAGTGATCTATAGTCTGAGCTATAGAGTGATCTATATAGTTTGGACTATAGAGTGATCTATAGTCTGAGCTATAGAGTGATTATCAGTCTGGACTATAGATTATAATCTGGACTATAGAGTGACATATTTTCATTACTATAGAGTGATCTATAGTCTGGACTAAAGAATGATCTATAATCTGGACTAAAGAGTGATCTATAATCTGGACTATAGAGTGATCTATAGTCTGGACTATAGAGTGATCTATAAGAAATACTATAAAATGATCTATAGTCTGGACTATAGAGTGATCTATAGCCTTGACTATAGAGTGATCTATAGCCTTGACTATAGAGTGATCTATAGTCTGGACTATAGAGTGATCTATAGCCTTGACTATAGAGTGATCTATAGTCTGGACTATAGAGTGATCTACAGTTTGAACTATAGAGTTATATATAGTCTGGACTGCAGAGTGATCTATAGTCTGTGCTATAGAGTGATCTATAGTCTGGGCTATAGAGTGATCTATAGTCTGGACTAGTCTATAAATTGATCTATGTTTTAAACTATAGACAGATTTATGTTCTACATTATGGTCAGTAGTTGAGGCAGATATATTCTTTAGACTGTAGACTGATCTATAAGTAATTATATTATTTTAAAAGTCATTAACTTTTAATTTTGTACACTCAAGCTACAAATTTCAATAACACATATTTTACATTAAATCGAAGACATAATTTGGAAAACAAAAACCAAAGCCATCATCTTCTCTTTAACCTTCTGGCCACAAAATTTTTGCTTTATCTGAAAAATTACTTAGCAACATACAATGTTCTTTTTTTTTAGCTTTTTCTGGAGCAAAGTATTTCGTTTTTTTCTAAATTTAAAGTGTGTTTATATGGCCTGCAATAACTTAAAATTATAATTGTGTATCTTGCTCTCTCTCGGTTTGGCTGGTACAAAATTAAACTAAGAAATTATGCATGCAACAGCGTCTGTGGTCGTCAGCATCAGAATCAGCTTGAGCCACAGCATCATCATCAACAACAACGGCAACAACAACATTAAAACCTTAACTAAAGCATTAGTTAAACCGTATCAACTAAACAGAGAATTGTACTAGAAGTCAATAGAGTAAAATATGCAGAACTAGAAACCGAAATAAAAAAACAGCAACAACAACTAGATGAGGCAAAAGAAATAGAAGAAGATTGCTTGCAACAAAAGTTTAAAAAAAAAAGTATAAATTTCGAAGTGGACTTGAGTGTTGCACTAATTCACATTTGATGTTCAATGTTTGTTACTTTGGTCAATGAGGTTATCCTCACAAGTAATAGTCTTTATGCAACAAACAATATACCTCTACTCACACACTCCCTTCCCCCCCACCTGATCCACGTATAGACACAAATACTATATGCCGCACTTAACACTTGTATGTCCAGAAAAATATTCCGGCTACATTTATAAATTCTTTCTTTGTTGCAACAGTGGGGGAGTCGCTGAGCGAGTGAGTGAATGACTGAGTGATACACTCTTAATGTTGCATATTTTGTTTTAGTCGTAGAATATTTAGTTAGTTGTTAATCTATTTCGGTTTATTTCTTTCTTTATTTTTATTTTCAAATTTAACTAAGAAAGTTTATTAGCAACTAGCAAATTCTATTGAATTTATAATGAACTAGTTTTTTTTTGTAAAAAATTTTTAGTTGCTTTCTTACTGTTTTTGGTAGCTAAAAGGTATTTATGTGGCATGTTGTGTTTTCTCGAGTAAGAGTTAATGTTTATGACTATTTTTGGTTATATGGAAGAAAGTATTTATTTACTTTAGTTATTGGGAAAAAAATAGATAATATTTGTTTTTTTTTGTGTTCCAAGAAATTTGGGTTAGTTTTTCTTTTTTTGGTGTTTGTTGGAAGAGTCAGAGGCAAAGTCGAAAATTGTAAATGAAAATTTTAATTGAACTTGATGTTAGGAGAAATTAATTAAGTAGAGTGGCATTTAACAGGAGAGAAATTAGTTGTTAATGTATTTAAGCACTTAGGAAACATGTATGTTGCTTATAAAGCTTAAACATGTTGCGAATACTTTATCACAGACTAGTCTATAGTCTTGACTATGGATCAGTATATAGTTTAAACTTTAGTCTAGAATACAGATTATTTTTTGGTGTAGGCTAAAGAACTGGATATAATCTAGACTATAGATCATTCTATAGTCCAGACTATAGATTAGCCTATAGCCCAGACTACAGATCAGTAAAAGGCCATAGATCATTCCATAGCCTCCACTAAAGTTCTGTTTATACTTTAGATTTAAGATATATCTACAGTCTAGACTAAATCACTCTATAGCTTAAGCTATAGATACGTCAATAGTTAAACTATTTAGTCTAGACTATAAATTAGTCTATTATCTAGACTAAAGATCATTATACAGTATGGAATAAAGATCAGTCTGTAGTCTAGATAAAAGATCACTCTATAGACTAGATAAAAGATCACTATATAGTCTAGATAAAAGATCAGCCTATATGCTAGACTAATAATCAAACTACAGTCTAGAAAACAGACCAGTCAAATTCTATAGATCATTCTATGGTCGATCTGCACTCTAGACTAAAGATCACTCTATAGCCTAACTATAGAAACGTCAATACTGTAAGTTATTTAGTCTAGACTATAAATTAGTCTGTATTCTAGGCTAAAGATCTAGATTAAGTCAGTATAGAATAAAATCTTTCCGTAGTCTAGATAAAAGATAACTCTATAGACTAGATAAAAGATCACTATATACACTATAGACTGATCTTCTAGACAAAAGATCAGTATATAGTATAGAATAAAGATCAGTCTTTAGTCTAGATAAAAGATCACTCTATTGACTAGATAAAAGATCACTATATAGTCTAGATAAAAGTTCAGCCTATAGTCTAGATATAGTATAGACTAATATATCTAGACTAGTATAGTCTACACTAATAATCACCCTATAGTCTAGACTACATTCAAAGTCTATAGATCATTCTATAGTCTAGACTAAAGTTGAGTTTATACTTTAGACTTAAGATCGATCTACAGTCGAGTATAAAGATCACTTTATAGCCTAATTTATAGATACGTCAATAGTGCAAACTATTTAGTCTAGACTATAAATTAGTCAATATTCTAGGCTAAAGATCAGTATACAGTATAGAATAAAGATCAGTCTGTAGTCAGGATAAAAGATCACTCTATAAACTAGATCAAAGATCACTATATAAATTTCATTCTATAGTCTAGAGTCTAGACTATAGATCAGTATAGTCTTGACCATACAGTCTAGACTATAGATCACTCATAGACTATTAATCATTCTATAGTCTAGACTAAAGTTTAGTTTATACTTTAGAGTTAAAATCGATCTATTAGTCTGTAGTCTAGATAAAAGATCACTCTATAGACTAGATTTACACTAAAGACTGACCTTCTAGGCTAAAGATCAGTATCTAGTATAGCATAAGATCAGTCTAGACTCTAGACAAATGATCAGTCTATAGTTTACACAAAAGATCAGTAAATGGTGTAAACAAAAGATCACTCTATGGTCAATACATAGTCTAGACTATAGATCAGTTTAAAGATCACTTCATAGCTCAGACTATAGATAAGTCTATAGTGTAGATTAATGGTCAATACATAGTCTAGACTATAGATCACTTTACAGTTTAGATTTTAGACTAGTCTATAAGCTTGTCTAATGATTAGTATATAGTCTAGGTTAAAAATCAGTCAATGGTCGAATAAAAATCAGACAAAAAGATCATTATCTAGTCTAGACTATAGATCAGTCTATAATCTAAATTAAGATCTAAATAAGACTATAATCTAGAGCATAAACTGAACTTAATTTAGTCGTTATAAAGATGGGTCAGTTTATATATCTAGACTCTAAACTAAAGATCAGTTAATAGACTAGACTGTAGACCAGTCTATAGTCTATAGATTTGTCTATAGTATAATCAACTGTCAACTGTCTAGTTTATGGTCTATGTTGCCGTTGGTCGTATTCTACTTGACTTTCTTAATTATCCTAAAAAACCATTAATCTTCTACTAATTAATACTAAAAACCAGAATAAACAACTTGTTGTAAAACATTACAATTAAAATCAAGTCAAAGGAAATCTATCAATGTTTAACAGTAGCTGACAATAATCATCATAATTTTACATCAAACTCTAAACAAATTTATTTTAATTTGTATTTCAAAGAAATTAGAAGAAGCTCAATATTAATTTGCTCTGCATAACAACTTTTAATACAAATTGAAACTGGATTTTAACTATATGCAGGCTAACAACGTAAAGCTATAATTTTGAAATTCTGACATTAAAACTAGACTATTAGTTACGTCGAAACTAACTCTACTAATGCAATAGCAACATATGCAGCAACAACTAGGAGTTGCTGTAAATGTGTGTAATGATATTTTCAATAAGGAAATTTAACTGCAACAGCAACAAACTTAAAACTAATTGTCTTGCGAATAATTTTGTATGATGAGGCTATAATATGAAAAAATATGTAAAAAATGAGTAACCAACATGATTTCATATGCTTGTCTCTAATAATGCTAAAACTAATGTTTGTGTATATGTTTGTATATGGTCTAAACTATATGCTCTAACATATGTTATTATTGCAACATAATGACATGAAAGCTATTTTGTTAGATGTTTAAAAACAATTTCTTTTTTTGTAGCACATTTTAGTTGCATTTACCAAACACTATTACTAATACTAAAGCAAATGCATTTATAGATCTACTATCTAAACTAACTGAGGTAGTGTGGCATCTACACTGCTTTTTTTTACTTCTTCCGAAAATGACCACAAGAAAACTTTGTTTTACACAAAATTACTTATAAACATTCAAATCGTTGGGGCTAGCAGACAGCAGCAGCGTGTGTGTTCTAAATACTAGAGTAACAAAAAAAAACTAAAGAAGACAACCAAATGTAATAGAAAAGTAATGATTAAAAAGTCTACAAATGTATACTTAGCTTTAGATTTCTTTCTATTGCATTCTAACTAATATTTAATATAAAACTATACAAAGACAACAAAAACAAAAGGGGGCTAAACTTACAGAACAAATAAAAATCTAAATATTGCTGCCATACAACGTTGTGTTATTGCTAAAACAACAACAACAACAACAAAAATTTAGTGCAATTGCTTTAGACATTATACAAGGCTACTACTATCTCAGCAAACAACCAACTAAATATACCAACGCTCTACTACTTTTAATATTTTACTGGCTGTTTGTCTATAAACATTTTGTTGTTGCATTAAAATGTTGTGTGTGTGTTGCATGCTGTGTTTTACTGTGGCTAAGGCCAAGTCTATGGCATTATAAGTAAGTAGATGATAGCAAAGAAGATCAAGCCTATTTTTTCGTTGCTGAAGCCTGGAGGGCGCGTGCTGAATTTAATCAGTTTCAGTTTATGTTGCATGTTGCGTACAATGACACTCTAGCTTCACTTTGTTTACTATTTTTTTTGCCAGCAGTGTGTGTTAGTGTTTGTTTGTAGTAAAAATTAAACTAAAAAGAAATTAGAACAAAATTATGTCTTGTTTTATTGGCAAAAATGTAGTTAGATGTGCTTAAGATTGACTTTAAGTTTAAGTTGTCAATAGCTTAAGGTTAAATGACAAAATATTACATTTAACGGTTTTAATTTTCTTTTGCAACACGTCTTACAGCAACACAAAATAGTTTATAGTTATCATAAAGTTGAAGTGGAATATTTTAATAAGATTTACTGCAATTAGCTTAATGCAAAGTAAAATAAAACTAAACCCAGTTAAATATAAATGAAGCTTCAATTTACATTTGTTTCGAGCAACATGTTGCCAGCAGAATTATGTGTAAAATAGAGAGTTTTAATTTATACTCAAAAAATAGTTATTTTGTAGGAAAATATTGTAGGAAACATGTTGCTAAAGACATCTTTGCTATAGACTAGACTATAGACTAGACTATAAAATAGACTATAGACTAGACTATAGACTACACTATAGACTACACTATAGACTAGACTATAGACTAGACTATAGACTAGACAATAGACTAGACTATAGACTAGACTATAGACTAGACTATAGACTAGACTATAGACTAGACTATAGACTAGACTATAGACTAGACTATAGACTAGACTATAGACTAGACTATAGACTAGACTATAGACTAGACTATAGACTAGACTATAGACTAGACAATAGACTAGACTATAGACTAGACTACACACTAGACTATAGACTAGACTATAGACTAGACTATAGACTAGACTATAGACTAGACTATAGACTAGACTATAGACTAGACAATAGACTAGACTATAGACTAGACTACAGACTAAACTATAGACTAGACTATAGACTAGACTATAGACTAGACTATAGACTAGACTATAGACTAGACTATAGACTAGACTATAGACTAGACTATAGACTAGACTATAGACTAGACTATAGACTAGACTATAGACTAGACTATAGACTAGACTATAGACTAGACTATAGACTAGACTATAGACTAGACTATAGACTAGACTATAGACTAGACTATAGACTAGACTATAGACTAGACTATAGACTAGACTATAGACTAGACTATAGACTAGACTATAGACTAGACTATAGACTAGACTATAGACTAGACTATAGACTAGACTATAGACTAGACTATAGACTAGACTATAGACTAGACTAGAGACTAGACTATAGACTAGACTATAGACTAGACTATAGACTAGACTATAGACTAGACTATAGACTAGACTATAGACTAGACTATAGACTAGACTATAGACTAGACTATAGACTAGACTATAGACTAGACTATAGACTAGACTATAGACTAGACTATAGACTAGACTATAGACTAGACTATAGACTAGACTATAGACTAGACTATAGACTAGACTATAGACTAGACTATAGACTAGACTATAGACTAGACTATAGACTAGACTATAGACTAGACTATAGACTAGACTATAGACTAGACTATAGACTAGACTATAGACTAGACTATAGACTAGACTATAGACTAGACTATAGACTAGACTATAGACTAGACTATAGACTAGACTATAGACTAGACTATAGACTAGACTATAGACTAGACTATAGACTAGACTATAGACTAGACTATAGACTAGACTATAGACTAGACTATAGACTAGACTATAGACTAGACTATAGACTAGACTATAGACTAGACTATAGACTAGACTATAGACTAGACTATAGACTAAATTATAGACTAGACTATAGACTAGACTATAGACTAGACTATAGACTAGACTATAGACTAGACTAGACTATAGACTAGACTATAGACTAGACTATAGACTAGACTATAGACTAGACTATAGACTAGACTATAGACTAGACTATAGACTAGACTATAGACTAGACTATAGACTAGACTATAGACTAGACTATAGACTAGACTATAGACTAGACTATAGACTAGACTAGACTATAGACTAGACTAGACTATAGACTAGACTATAGACTAGACTATAGACTAGACTATAGACTAGACTATAGACTAGACTATAGACTAGACTATAGACTAGACTATAGACTAGACTATAGACTAGACTATAGACTAGACTATAGACTAGACTATAGACTAGACTATAGACTAGACTATAGACTAGACTATAGACTATACTATAGACTATAGACTAGACTATAGACTAGACTATAGACTAGACTATAGACTAGACTATAGACTAGACTATAGACTAGACTATACTAGACTAGAGACTAGACTATAGACTAGACTATAGACTATACTATAGACCAGACTATAGACTAGACTATAGACTAGACTATAGACTAGACTATAGACTAGACTATAGACTAGACTATAGACTAGACTATAGACTAGACTATAGACTAGACTATAGACTAGACTATAGACTAGACTATAGACTAGACTATAGACCAGACTATAGACTAGACTATAGACTAGACTATAGACTAGACTATAGACTAGACTATAGACTAGACTATAGACTAGACTATAGACTAGACTATAGACTAGACTATAGACTAGACAATAGACTAGACTATAGACTAGACAATAGACTAGACTATAGACTAGACTATAGACTAGACTATAGACTAGACTATAGACTAGACTATAGATTAGACTATAGACTAGACTATAGACTAGACTATAGACTAGACTATAGACTAGACTATAGACTAGACTATAGACTAGACTATAGAAGACTAGACTAGACTAGACTATAGACTAGACTATAGACTAGACTATAGACTAGACTATAGACTAGACTATAGACTAGACTAGATAGACTAGACTATAGGACTAGACTAGACTATAGACTAGACTAGTCTATAGACTAGACTATAGACTAGACTAGTCTATAGTCTAGACTATAGACTAGACTATAGACTAGATTATAGACTAGACTATAGACTAGACTATAGACTAGATTATAGACTAGATATAGACTAGACTACAGACTAGATTATAGATAATTTAAGTTGCTGATTTATCTTTTAAAAAAATGTATACATATTTAGAACCACTTAATGATTTTGGTTGTTTTTTTAATTCTGCAACAATGTTGCTATCAACATACAATTTTCCAAAAATTATCTTTAAAAATTTTATTTAAATTTATTTTAATGCTTATAATATTTAAATATTCAAACTTATGCCAGCAATTTTCCTTAAAACTTATCAAAAAATATTATTATCTGTGGCATATTTTTCTTAACAACATGTTGTTAGTATGAAAATATTTATATCTTACAACACTTAACAGCAATCAAGTTCTGATATCAATTTTCACCTCTGCAATTATTTGAACATTACTAATTTGATTGATTTGATGTCTTGGATTTTTATTATTTTTCGTTATTTTTTTTTCTTTTCGCTGTGAACCAAAAACCAGTCATATTAATCTTATTTAATTAAAGCGCAAAAGCATCAACAACAGCAGCAGCACTAACAACAACCAACAACAACAGCAGCAATAAAGAAAACAAGAGCAAAAGAAAATCAATTTCGAATTTAACACAAAAACAAAACACCATTTACACACAAACATGTTTATAAACATATACATATAGTTGCAAAGTATTAGCTGCTCATCAGGAGAACAACTTAACAGTTATTTGGAAATAAATGTAAAGCCAACATAAAACAGGCAAACAACAACGAAAAAAAAAACAAGACATATGCAACAACAGCAACAACTTTAGCCATAAACAAAATTTAAAACTAAAACTCATTTGTAGCAAGATGAGCTGAGAGACGCCTTGAAGATTTACGAGTAGCATTATACACATACTAAGTACGTACTGCAAGTGGAGCTGGAAGTTGCAACATACATACATATGTACATATGTATGTATTTAGAGGGGCACAGTCACATAAAATGCAGCAACAATAATACTGTTTTGTCGTAAATGAAATGAAAGAGGAAATATGGTCGTTCCTTGTCTGTATAATGTTGTTGCGTTGTTGTTGTAAAACAAAATTAAATGTTCATTCGCAATGGTATGGTAATGATAATGATAATTGCTAATGACCAAAAACGTAATGAAGCAAAAATGAGCGCCAATGTAGGCGCTATAAAGGACTTTTAGCTTATAGACTTTAGACTAGCAAGTATCAAACCCCCTCTGCCGTAGTGTATGGAGGCTGTGAAACTAAAGTTTGTCGTCATATGAACATTTTAGATAATTTGTACACAAACACGACATAACAATTTAAAGAAATGTATGGTAAGCTAAAGAAAAAACGACCAACAAAAAAGAGTACGTACCATTAAAATCTACCTCTAGCAACATTGAAAAGTTGCCAGGTATATTTATGCCATATGATTTTATATGAATATGTTTGTATGTAACGATAAGTATGTGTATGCATAAGATATGATGATATTATGAATATAGGTATGATTATAAGCAAGTAGATAAACAAGCTGCAGCAGAAAAAAAAAAGTATACAAATGAATAAGTATGGTAGAAAATTGAATAGAACTATGGTGTCAGAAACTGAAGTGAAAACGAATTGAAAGGAGACTTTAAATAAATTAAAGTTAAATATGACTTATAAATTATAGTTAGAATTTGACTTCAGTTAAACAATTTAAGCTTAGCAACATTTTTGTTTAACAATATTTTGATAAAAATGTGTTTGGCAACATATTTTAACAACATATTTTGTAATAAATGTTAATATTTAATATATTATGAGCTTATTAAAAAGTTAATATCATAAAAATCTTAGCAACATGTTGAAATTGTCATTTCATCCTCTTTGTATAGCATTCATCAACATATTAATAGCAATATATTAATGCAATAAATGTTTCGTTTTAAATAAATTTGTTTACTAACATGTTTATGATAAATTTTCAACATTGCAACATGTTATCAACATTATAATAAGCTTGGGAACATGTTGCCTAGAATTTTCTGTTAAATCCTAATATTTCTGTTGATTTTTTTAAATCTAACAAAGATTAAAGAATATTTTTCTAATTTTGTTAAAAATTTCAAAACGCACTTTTTCTTAGCAACATGTTGCTGATTCTTATTCAATACTCTTAGGTCATTTATTACATTATAAAGATACAATTACTCATTTTTAATTACAATGTTTAAAAGCTATCAATATCTGCTTTCGTTTTGTGTTCTTGGAAGTTTAAAAAATTTACTAAATATTACTTAAGGGCGTCCGTCCTTCTTTACATTATTGAAAAACATTTTTTTATTAAACAAATTATGAAAGCAAGATTTTGTTTCAGCATTTCACAGCATCTTGAAATCTATTTATATTGCTGATTACCAATAAATGTCTACTTTCATCTAATGTTTATCTGAAATCGATTGCTTTATCACATTTAGCTTAATGTCGTCCGTCCTTCCAACTTTACATAATTTCTTAGTGACAAAATTTGTCAAATTTGTCAGCAAACTTTTTTTAAGGCTTTTAACTTTAAACTAATTCTAGTTATTTTTGTGGAAAGCTTTTAATAAATACTTTAATTGAAAATTTAGTTAATTAAAGCTTTCCTTTAAAGCTAGGGCGCGTCCGTTCATCCGATTTGCGAAATGTTGTTAAGATTTTTTTTATGTTTTTGTTAAATTTTGTTTTAAGATTTCATCTTAAATATTGAAATATATCGTTTAAATAATAACAGTCCTAATAAACTTAACATAACACCCTTTTCTATGTAGTTCTTAAAGAAAAGGAGGTGGTTGCCTACACATGAAGACTTACAGTGAGGTGCAACGTAAGCTAAAAACTAAACACATTTGTGTTTTTTACTTTTTTTGCAACATGCCAAGAAGTTGCCAGCAACCAACTTGAAAAAAAAACTTAAAGCTCATTAATATAAATCGTTATTATGAGCAGAAATATCGTTCATACAATAAGGAATCATATTAATGCATGTAAAATGCAGCAAATTTTCCTCTTTAGACTATTAAGATCCTAGTTCTACTTAAATAAACGAGTTCACATATACAATAAAAACAACAACAACAAGAAAAATAATAAACGTAGGCCAATGTTGCCGAGTCTGTAGTAAGTTTACCTTAAGTTTTGTAAAGATATTAAATGTTGCACGTTGGTTTGTCTGTTTGTATGTTTAAGAGAAGAAAAAAATAACCAAATGCAAAGTAATAATAATTATTGATGATGTGGTTGTTGTCGTTATTGTTGCTGCATTTTGTTGATATAGTGTAGTTGCTGTCATTGTTGTTGTTCTAGTTGTTGTTGCTGTTGTGGCTGTTGTTTGCTGTTATAACTACAACAGTTGCATATGTACATTTTTGTTCATTTGCAGTCAAATTAATGATTATGAGTTAAATTGTAAAGCATGAGGTGTGAGTTAAACATACACTTAACTCTCTACAGTAATATGAACGAGGAACGAACGTGTATTTCTTAAGAAGTTTTTAAAGTTTAGGAACATTATGAAGAGGAGCTGCTTACTTTTCTGCTACATAAAGTGTAGACAAAGGAGCTGGAGGAGTGATTTGTAAGTTTTATTATAGAGGAGGCCTGTTTGCATATATTCCTTGTTATAGTTTAAAGATTTGTTAATTTCTGTTTTTTTTTCTGCTGCATATAGTAGAGACTGCAAGTACTAATGTTGTGTATGTTCAAAAGTTGTAAATGTTTAGCATTGATTGTCATTTCTGTTTTGCTGCAAATGAAGCAAAAATCAAGCGGCAATGCTTATAAATGAGTTTTATGTTTTCTAGAGATTTTCTGTTACTGGGTTTTTTTCTTAATAATGATTTACGAAAAATAATTGTACAACGAGTTTGTGTATAAATTTATGATTTTTAATTAATAATAACATTAATTTATAATGTTTTCTTTGAGAAAAAAGTTTAGCTACAAAGGAATTTGTGTAATTAAAATTATGGCGAATGGAAAATAGGTTGCTGATACAATGCAATCCCAGCAACATGTTTATTCAACATAATAATTTAAAATTCTAGTTCAGTTCTAGTTCAGTTCTAGTTCTAGTTCAGTTCTAGTTCAGTTCTAGTTCAGTTCTAGTTCAGTTCTAGTTCAGTTCTAGTTCAGTTCTAGTTCAGTTCTAGTTCAGTTCTAGTTCAGTTCTAGTTCAGTTCTAGTTCAGTTCTAGTTCAGTTCTAGTTCAATTCTGGTTCAGTTCTAGTTCAGTTCTAGTTCAGTTCTAGTTCAGTTCTAGTTCAGTTCTAGTTCAGTTCTAGTTCAGTTCTAGTTCAGTTCTAGTTCAGTTCTAGTTCAGTTCTAGTTCAGTTCTAGTTCAGTTCTAGTTCAGTTCTAGTTCAGTTCTAGTTCAGTTCTAGTTCAGTTCTAGTTCAGTTCTAGTTCAGTTCTAGTTCAGTTCTAGTTCAGTTCTAGTTCAGTTCTAGTTCAGTTCTAGTTCAGTTCTAGTTCAGTTCTAGTTCAGTTCTAGTTCAGTTCTAGTTCAGTTCTAGTTCAGTTCTAGTTCAGTTCTAGTTCAGTTCTAGTTCAGTTCTAGTTCAGTTCTAGTTCAGTTCTAGTTCAGTTCTAGTTCAGTTCTAGTTCAGTCTAGTTCAGTTCTAGTTCAGTTCTAGTTCAGTTCTAGTTCAGTTCTAGTTCAGTTCTAGTTCAGTTCTAGTTCAGTTCTAGTCAGTTCTAGTTCAGTTCTAGTTCAGTTCTAGTTCAGTTCTAGTTCAGTTCTAGTTCAGTTCTAGTTCAGTTCTAGTTCAGTTCTAGTTCAGTTCTAGTTCAGTTCTAGTTCAGTTCTAGTTCAGTTCTAGTTCAGTTCTAGTTCAGTTCTAGTTCAGTTCTAGTTCAGTTCTAGTTCAGTTCTAGTTCAGTTCTAGTTCAGTTCTAGTTCAGTTCTAGTTCAGTTCTAGTTCAGTTCTAGTTCAGTTCTAGTTCAGTTCTAGTTCAGTTCTAGTTCAGTTCTAGTTCAGTTCTAGTTCAGTTCTAGTTCAGTTCTAGTTCAGTTCTAGTTAGTTCTAGTTCAGTTCTAGTTCAGTTCTAGTTCAGTTCTAGTTCAGTTCTAGTTCAGTTCTAGTTCAGTTCTAGTTCAGTTCTAGTTCAGTTCTAGTTCAGTTCTAGTTCAGTTCTAGTTCAGTTCTAGTTCTAGTTCAGTTTAGTTCAGTTCTAGTTCAGTTCTAGTTCAGTTCTAGTTCAGTTCTCAGTTCTAGTTCAGTTCTAGTTCAGTTCTAGTTCAGTTCTAGTTCAGTTCTAGTTCAGTCTAGTTCAGTTCTAGTTCAGTTCTAGTTCAGTTCTAGTTCAGTTCTAGTTCAGTTCTAGTTCAGTTCTAGTTCAGTTCTAGTTCAGTTCTAGTTCAGTTCTAGTTCAGTTCTAGTTCAGTTCTAGTTCAGTTCTAGTTAGTTCTAGTTCAGTTCTAGTTCAGTTCTAGTTCAGTTCTAGTTCAGTTCTAGTTCAGTTCTAGTTCAGTTCTAGTTCAGTTCTAGTTCAGTTCTAGTCAGTTCTAGTTCAGTTCTAGTTCAGTTCTAGTTCAGTTCTAGTTCAGTTCTAGTTCAGTTCTAGTTCAGTTCTAGTTTAAATTAAGATATTGCTGACAAAGCTATTGTCTATGTGAAACAACATGTTGCTTTTAACCACATAGCTACATTTTTCAACATGCTTCTGAATTTAAATAGGAAGTACGAATTTTGTAAACCAACATGTTGCCAAGAAAGCAAAGCAGCAGTAAACTCTATAAATTTTTGCACATTTTTCATTTCTTTTCTAATTTTCCATACAATCAAATTCCCACCTCTTCTGTCACACATCATTTCTTTCTAGTTTTTTCTTCTTTTTTTCATTTACTCCTTTGTTGCAAAATTATGAATTATGTTTTTTCGAAATTAGTTTGCCAACTCAACATTTAACACACTATATTGCCACAGCAATAACAACAACAGCAAACAGCACAACAATTTAAATACAATCTATGACCAAAACACAGTTAAAATTCATTTAAGAAGAAGCCACCTTAATCAAGCCACAAACACTACGATACCAGCAGCCAAAAGGCAAGAAAATACAAACCCGGCAAAGAGCTAAGCCTCATAGAAGCCTTGGTGGCTAAAAGATAGACAAAAAAGCCAAGCAAATGAAATTGTAGTCAATTGCCCGCTGGTGGTGAATTCAGTTTAATTTTAATTTCTTTTATGCTTAACTATCATCACCGTATACATGTTAAAATGGTTGACAGCGCGGCATGAATCGCATCATCGCATAATATGAAATTAAGCAACATACAGCAGCTTTAGCAGCAACAAAATGATATCAGTAACAAAAATAGAGCAAAACCAAATATAGAATATTTTTTTATAATTTTATAGCAGCAATATAAAAGAGTGAACAACAACCGCAAGAAAAAAAAAAACAAGAACAAACTAATGAAAAATTTACCTGCAACTATTGGAGGCATAGAGACTCAAGCTGCTGTTTGACTATTTATAATCAATACTTTGTGCTGTTAGTGTTTTACCAGGAAATAACTGCAGCATCTTAAAATAATGAAAAACAAAATATTTCTGCAACTTTGTTGCTTAATTATTTGTAGTTCTTAATAAGTATAATTTTTAATTTATACTTATTTTTAGCAATTAAACGTGTTTTTCTAAATTTGTTATTTTCTTATCAATTTTGTGTGTGTGTTGTTCACATACATATTCAATTAAATTTTATCTATATTATTTTAATAGCATGCAATTTTGAGTTTGAATTTTTTTTTCTCTTTTTTTTTTTTTGCTTAATTTTAAAAATTGTCATTATTTGATTATTTAGCGAATTTCGTTTAACATCTAAAATGTTTAAATTATGCATAAATTAGAAATGTTTAATAATTGTTGAAGTTAAACTAGTTTAGTTTTTTTATAGGATTTGTTTTTCTTATTTTGAGCAACAACAACTACTGTGTATTGGCTTCTTTTTTTGTTGCTTAGTTTTAAATGTCTCAAGTGTAGTTGAAAAGTATGTTGTATTAGTGTCACATTTTAATAGTTTTTATCTTAGTTGTTGCTTAAATTGTCACATGCTGGCAAGCATTAGAAAATGTTGCATTATGTAAAACATTAATGTTTGAGTTTTAATTGATTTTATATTGGTTGCGATAAGAAATAAATTTAGTTAAGATAACATATTTGTTGAAATTGTAATGATTTAAAGCGGATTTATAGCGTGCAACTTGTTTTTTTTTTTTTGTGAGGAGAGAAATGTAATTGGTTTTTAATTGAAAAAGCGGCTAATTAGACAAGAAGACATGTATGGGAATTGAATTTGTCATATGATATGCTCACAGTTTCCTTTAGTATCAACATTAAACGTTTAAAAAGTTTAATAAAAACTTGTTTAAAGTTCTTAAAAATCATTGATTTTAGGTTTATATTAACAAATTAGTAATTTTTAATTGATTTCTTAAAGAAAATCGTTCTTGCCACATGTGGCAAGTTATAAAAATAGTTTATTTTTTAAAAATATTAAAGAAACTTATTTCTGCTGTTAATTTAGTTTAAAATCAACTAAAAAATCATCTTGCCACAAGTTGCAAGTTAGTAAAAAATTAAATAAAACATATCAGAAGTTCCTAAAAATCACTGCGTTTGGTTTTAAATAACAAATTTATAATTTTTAAGTTTTTTCTTAAAGAAAGTTATTGTTGCCACATGTGGCAAGTTTAAAATATAGTATTTTTTTATAAACAAAATCAAAGCACTATATTTCTAGTGTTAATATAGTTAAATAACAAAACCCAACTTTCCACATGTTGCAAGTTTAGAAAAATTCACTAAATCAGGTTAAAAGTTCGTAAATAACACAATTTCTAGGTTTTAAATAACAAATTTGTTATTTTTAGTTAATTTCTTAAAGAAAACTATTCTTGCCTCATGAGGCAAGTAGAAAAAAAATTACTTTTGCAAGAAAAAAATAAAGAAATATTTCTCTAGTATTAATTTTGTTAAAAATCTATTCAAAAATCATCTTGCAACATGTTGCAAGTTACTAAAAAGCACTCTAAAATACAAATTTTACACAAAATTGCTTAAATTTTTTGCAAAATACTTTTATTATCTTATTTTATTTTTATTTACAAACATTTATCATTCATTGCGCGCCTTTTCTTAACTGCTGTCATAATTTAAGTGATAAATTGACAATATATTTTAACTTGCAACAAGTTAGGTGGCCTGTCATAAATTAAACTTAACTTAAATTTAATGAACTTAACTGTCAATAAATTTAATTTAAACATAGAAATTGTGGCCAAAAACAAGAACAAATGTTGAACTTGAAACTGGTTGCCTTAATCTAAGATTTAAACCTGCCACATAAGGTAACTTGTGATTTTAAGACAAAATTTCATGGCTAAGTTAAATTGTTAGCACTAATTTGTGAACTTTTATCAAAATTTTTTGGCTTTGATAAAAAAAATGTGTTTATGCCACATGTTGCAAGTTTGTAATATGTTCTAATTGTGTTTAGAATTTTATTTTCGCTTAATTTTTTAAGATTATATGAAATTTCGGACATAATTTAGGTGTAATTATGTTAATGCAACATGGGGCATATTCGAAATGTTCATGTTGCAAGTTTAGCAGAAGTTTAAAGGTAACTTTTTTTAGTCAAATTTTGTACTCATGATGTAAATATTAAAATTTCATATAAATTTTGGATAAGAAAAAGCTCTTGCCACATGCGGCAAGTTTGAATTGTTATCAAATTTGTTTTAAAATCTATAAAACTCTCATTTTAGCAATCAAAACCTAGAATTTAACGTAAAATTATGTTGGTGCAACATGTTGCAAGTTCAGAAAATAATTCGAAATTTTTATTTTATAGCTAATTATTAACTTTTAAACTAAATTCTGCAGATTTAAGGCTGTAATATATTCTAGCAATATGTTGCAAATTGAAAATTCTTATTATTATCGAAATTATTCTTTATAAAAATAAATCCAATTTCTTCTATTCTCCTTTAGAGTCATATTAAAATATCTACCTTAACACAACTCCTTCTACTTTAGAATTCTGTTTATTTTCAATTTTAATTACATCTTAAAATACAATTCCATAAATTTTATAAACACTTGGAAGTTGTGTGTAAGACATTTTCTCCTTTTTTCCACCGTTCTCTTGCCCAACATGTTTTCCCATTTAACATAAAACACTTTGGGTGGGCCTTTAAGAAAATATCAAAGATTATTTCAAGTATATCGACAAACCTTCCAAGGAAAATGTTAACAAGGGCTCAAAAACAGAAAACTTAAAGTACATTTATGTGTCCATCCACATATATAGACAAACCAATATACAATAAAACAAACAACCTAACACAAACATACATACACATATACATATGTATAAACGTACGAAACATATCAATGGTGGCAGACAAAACACCATACCACAACACCTTTTTTTGCAAAAAAGCCACCTCTTTGCAGCAAAAGATGCAAAATTTATCCGGGTGGTGGTAGTGATGTGATGGTGAAGTTGTTGGTGGCAATGTTGAGGGCATTTACTGCAAAATACTTAATACAAAATCCATACAAGTACATAACGTAACGAAGTGAAAATTATATGCAAAATATCATCCAAAATAAAGAACAACAAAAAAAAATAAACACAAAATTGTAACCATTTACGGTTGATTTTCCATACATACTTGAACTCATATAGAACTTATTGTACATGGCAAATAAATATAACAACAACAAGAGCAACAAAAACATGTTACATATATTTAGTTTAGAGTTGAAAACTCGTTGCTAGTTATAACAGCAGCATCGTCCTCCTCATCATCATCATCATCAACAACAACATCCTCATCATATTGCAACATTTTCAACATCTTCAACGTCCAAATGCGTTTTTGGTTTTAATATTAAATAAAATACATTTACACTTATGTATACAAACATACAGACAAGTGTTCCACCGTAAGTGGCAAAGTCCCTGTTTGTAAGTATATATCTTCTACTTAGTCTTATAACCTCATTTGCCTTAGTTGATGTCGTTGTTCTTGTTATTATTGCTGTGTTAGTTTGTTTGTTAAGTTTTGTGGCCCGCTTTGAATTCCTTCCAACTAATCTTATTCGTTGAATTCATTCGTAATCTCATTAAATTTACATATTAATCAAGGGATTTTAATTACACTTACACTATACATACTATGTGGCAGCAGCAACAACAACACCAACATCAATGGCAACTTTAGTATCTGCAACAGCAATAATATCACCATCAATGTCTTCAATACTAAAGAAACAAGTAAAGCCAAGCAAAACAGCAATGACACCAAGAAACATACGTTATTTATTTTTATAACAGCAGTTAACTCTTGAAGAACGGGCTTAAATGGTTTTATTCGGATTCTTAAAGATAGAATCGGTATTTCATAGATTTTTACTGAAACATTGACTTTTAGTGGAAGATCTAAAAGTCTAATTTGTAGTAAAAAAACCGAATTTTTGTAGAAAAGTCGGAAAAATCTAATTTTCCAGTAAAAATCGAATTTTTTGTGAAAATTGATTTTTTAGTGACAAATCAAATTTTTAGTGAAAAACCAAATTTTTCTTGAAAAATTGATATTTTGGTGAAAATTTGGACTTGTAGTGAAAAAACAAATTTTTAGTGAAAATCAAATCTTTAGTGAAAAATTACAATTTTTAGTGAAAATCTAAATTTGAGTAAGAAAATTGATTTTTTAGTTTTAGTCTAGTCTATAGTCTAGTCTATAGTCTAGTCTATAGTCTAGTCTATAGTCTAGTCTATAGTCTAGTCTATAGTCTAGTCTATAGTCTAGTCTATAGTCTAGTCTATAGTCTAGTCTATAGTCTAGTCTATAGTCTAGTCTATAGTCTAGTCTATAGTCTAGTCTATAGTCTAGTCTATAGTCTAGTCTATAGTCTAGTCTATAGTCTAGTCTATAGTCTAGTCTATAGTCTAGTCTATAGTCTAGTCTATAGTCTAGTCTATAGTCTAGTCTATAGTCTAGTCTATAGTCTAGTCTATAGTCTAGTCTATAGTCTAGTCTATAGTCTAGTCTATAGTCTAGTCTATAGTCTAGTCTATAGTCTAGTCTATAGTCTAGTCTATAGTCTAGTCTATAGTCTAGTCTATAGTCTAGTCTATAGTCTAGTCTATAGTCTAGTCTATAGTCTAGTCTATAGTCTAGTCTATAGTCTAGTCTATAGTCTAGTCTATAGTCTAGTCTATAGTCTAGTCTATAGTACTAGTCTATAGTCTAGTCTATAGTCTAGTCTATAGTCTAGTCTATAGTCTAGTCTATAGTCTAGTCTATAGTCTAGTCTATAGTCTAGTCTATAGTCTAGTCTATAATCTAGTCTATAGTCTTGTCTATAGTCTAGTCTATAGTCTAGTCTATAGTCTTGTCTATAGTCTAGTCTATAGTCTAGTCTATAGTCTAGTCTATAGTCTAGTCTGTAGTCTAGTCTATAGTCTAGTCTATAGTCTAGTCTATAGTCTAGTCTGTAGTCTAGTCTATAGTCTAGTCTATAGTCTAGTCTATAGTCTAGTCTATAGTCTAGTCTATAGTCTAGTCTATAGTCTAGTCTATAGTCTAGTCTGTAGTCTAGTCTATAGTCTAGTCTATAGTCTAGTCTATAGTCTAGTCTATAGTCAGTCTATAGTCTAGTCTATAGTAGTCTATAGTCTAGTCTATAGTCTAGTCTATAGTCTAGTCTATAGTCTAGTCTATAGTCTAGTCTATAGTCTAGTCTATAGTCTAGTCTATAGTCTAGTCTATAGTCTAGTCTATAGTCTAGTCTATAGTCTAGTCTATAGTCTAGTCTATAGTCTAGTCTATAGTCTAGTCTATAGTCTAGTCTATAGTCTAGTCTATAGTCTAGTCTATAGTCTAGTCTATAGTCTAGTCTATAGTCTAGTCTATAGTCTAGTCTATAGTCTAGTCTATAGTCTAGTCTATAGTCTAGTCTATAGTCTAGTCTATAGTCTAGTCTATAGTCTAGTCTATAGTCTAGTCTATAGTCTAGTCTATAGTCTAGTCTATAGTCTAGTCTATAGTCTAGTCTATAGTCTAGTCTATAGTCTAGTCTATAGTCTAGTCTATAGTCTAGTCTATAGTCTAGTCTATAGTCTAGTCTATAGTCTAGTCTATAGTCTAGTCTATAGTCTAGTCTATAGTCTAGTCTATAGTCTAGTCTATACTAGTCTATAGTCTAGTCTATAGTCTAGTCTATAGTCTAGTCTATAGTCTAGTCTATAGTCTAGTCTATAGTCTAGTCTATAGTCTAGTCTATAGTCTAGTCTATAGTCTAGTCTATATCTAGTCTATAGTCTGTCTATAGTCTAGTCTATAGTCTAGTCTATAGTATTGTCTATAGTCTAGTCTATAGTCTAGTCTATAGTCTAGTCTATAGTCTAGTCTATAGTCTAGTCTATAGTCTAGTCTATAGTCTAGTCTATAGTCTAGTCTATAGTCTAGTCTATAGTCTAGTCTATAGTCTAGTCTATAGTCTAGTCTATAGCTAGTCTATAGTCTAGTCTATAGTCTAGTCTATAGTCTAGTCTATCTAGTCTATAGTCTAGTCTGTAGTCTAGTCTATAGTCTAGTCTATAGTCTAGTCTATAGTCTAGTCTATAGTCTAGTCTATAGTCTAGTCTATAGTCTAGTCTATAGTCTAGTCTATAGTCTAGTCTATAGTCTAGTCTATAGTTAGTCTATAGTCTAGTCTATAGTCTAGTCTATAGTCTAGTCTATAGTCTAGTATATAGTCTATAGTCTAGTCTATAGTCTAGTCTATAGTCTAGTCTATAGTCTAGTCTATAGTCTAGTCTATAGTCTAGTCTATAGTCTAGTCTATAGTCTAGTCTATAGTCTAGTCTATATTTTAGTCTATAGTCTAGTCTATAGTCTAGTCTATAGTCTAGTCTATAGTCTAGTCTATAGTCTAGTCTATAGTCTAGTCTATAGTCTAGTCTATAGTCTAGTCTATAGTCTAGTCTATAGTCTAGTCTATAGTCTAGTCTATAGTCTAGTCTATAGTCTAGTCTATAGTCTAGTCTATAGTCTAGTCTATAGTCTAGTCTATAGTCTAGTCTATAGTCTAGTCTATAGTCTAGTCTATAGTCTAGTCTATAGTCTAGTCTATAGTCTAGTCTATAGTCTAGTCTAGTCTAGTCTATAGTCTAGTCTATAGTCTAGTCTATAGTCTAGTCTAGTAGTCTAGTAGTCTAGTCTATAGTCTATAGTCTAGTCTAGTCTAGTCTAGTTATAGTCTAGTCTATAGTCTAGTCTATAGTCTAGTCTATAGTCTAGTCTGTGTCTAGTCTATAGTCTAGTCTATAGTCTAGTCTATAGTCTAGTCTGTAGTCTAGTCTATAGTCTAGTCTATAGTTAGTCTATAGTCTAGTCTATAGTCTAGTCTATAGTCTAGTCTATAGTCTAGTCTATAGTCTAGTCTATAGTCTAGTCTATAGTCTAGTCTATAGTCTAGTCTATAGTCTAGTCTATAGTCTAGTCTATAGTCTAGTCTATAGGTCTAGTCTCTAAGTCTAGCTCTATAGTCTAGTCTATAGTCTAGTCTATAGTCTAGTCTATAGTCTAGTCTATAGTCTAGTCTATAGTCTAGTCTATAGTCTAGTCTATAGTCTAGTCTATAGTCTAGTCTATAGTCTAGTCTATAGTCTAGTCTATAGTCTAGTCTATAGTCTAGTCTATAGTCTAGTCTATAGTCTAGTCTATAGTCTAGTCTATAGTCTAGTCTATAGTTAGTCTATAGTCTAGTCTATAGTCTAGTCTATAGTCTAGTCTATAGTCTAGTCTATTAGTCTAGGTCTATAGTCTAGTCTATATAGTCTAGTCTATAGTCTAGTCTATAGTCTAGTCTATAGTCTAGTCTATAGTCTAGTCTATAGTCTAGTCTATAGTCTAGTCTATAGTCTAGTCTATAGTCTAGTCTAGTCTATAGTCTAGTCTATAGTCTAGTCTATAGTCTAGTCTATAGTCTAGTCTATAGTCTTGTCTATAGTCTGGTCTATAGTCTAGTCGCAAATTAGGCTGCCACATGTCTCAGCATTATTATTTGTTTTATTGAAATTTTGTAAAGTTTATTTTTTTACAAGGCCGTTAAGCAAGCCCTTAGTTTAGCAAACATTTGCCTTAAACTCCCTGTGTATTGGTTAGCAAATGTATGTTAAAATTGTAGCAAAATCTAAAAGGATATGAAGATACAGATATCCACAATACAACAACAATAACAACTATTGCAACAACATTTTAAGAATCAAATGTATAATATACTATACAATTATTTAAGTATAAATTTTATACGTTAAGCAACACCACCACACCATCATCACTATTTTGTTCGCATTACTACTACTCTGTGGCAAGATGGGAGCAACAGAGAAAGACTGCCTTTGCCTGCCTGCAAAAAGGTACATATACGAACTACTAAAGTGTGCGGTCGTTTTGTTAAGTTTTTTTTTTTCTTTCATGATTCGTAAACTTTCTTATGTGACGCTTTTGGCGTTTACAATTTTCTTTAAATGAATGTTACGACGCAAGCGACGACTTTACCTGCATTGCTGTTGATTTTCTTTGGTTATGTTTGTGGCACAGCTTCCTTCTCCACCCATTTGCTGTTTGTTAGAAATTCTAACAATTTTGCAGTTTTGATATTCAAAAAGTAATTTAATTGGACTTGCCATACTTTTCTACATATTGAACATTAGTTTTGGCTTTGATATGTATGTGGTGGTGTATGGCTGTGTGTGTAATGTTTTTGTTGCCAAAAAGAAATTACCTATTTGCGTGTTTGGTTTATATGTAAATTTTTTTTTTACTGTTTGTGTTAATCAAGAATATTATTAGATAAAATTGTTTATTTGGAATTTTCCAAAAGTGTAGAAAGGCTAAAAATACACACATTCAATATAAACTATAAGAAATTAAAATTAATTAAGAAAATGTTGCTAGAAACAAGTTTACAATCGGATTTTGAAGAAACTAAAATATACATATAGAAGGTATACTTTAAAATTTTATGATATGAAATATTTTATAATTCCAGAGAGCTTAAGCTTTTACTTAAACCTTTAATAATAGAAATGCTCGATGTTTATGTTGCCAGCAACATGTTGCTAAGGTTTCGTTACTATTTCAACTTGAAAATTCTTTCAAATTTTTAAATCGGAAAACTAAAACTGAATTAATTCTAGTCCCTACGGAATACCAATTCTTGGTATTAATGTTGCCAGCAACATGTTGCCATTAACTGCAATTTTTAATTTATAGCATTATGCTATATTTTTTAAACTATTTTATGATTAAAAATCATATTATTTCTTTACTTTCAAATTCTGCTAAATTCTACTATATGTTGCCAGCAACATGTTGCATTAGTAGACTATAATTACAACTTCAAATTTATAGTACCCATCTAAACATACATATCTATATATCTGGCCATATTTCTATCATATATAAAACAATTTTCCATAATTTTTTAGCCTCTAAAGCTAATTACAAGAAATTTTATTAAATTTATATTACTTTCTTGAAGTAAAAAAGAAAATTTAATTTAAATTTAAACTTTATATTCTCCATACCCATAAAATCTAAATCTAAATTATAAAAAATCGTTTGAAAAACATGCATAAAAACCAATAATTCTACAACATTAAATAAAATCCAGTTTATTTATCTTTTTAATGTGTAAATTTTCAATATCTTAGCAACACTATAATTAACACAAATCCAGTTTAGAATACAGGCAAGACACACCAGAAAACAACAACAGAAATTTGAACAACAACAACAACATGTAGCACATTAATTCAAACATAATTTCTTACCACATCATTAAATGTTGGCAACACATTTCATTCAAGCATCTTCTACTGCCAAGGAAAGAGTATGAAAAAAAACTTTTGAAAAGAAGAAGGAGGTCGCTTGATCAATTAAAAAATACTTTACGATATTACTTGCAACTACTACAGCAAACCATAATTTAAGAAAAGGAGTTTGTGAAAATACCACAAAAATTGTGAAAAATATTTTGGCCCAAAACATAAAGTTATCAACT
Organism: Lucilia sericata; assembly: GCF_015586225.1. Taxonomy (NCBI): domain Eukaryota; kingdom Metazoa; phylum Arthropoda; class Insecta; order Diptera; family Calliphoridae; genus Lucilia; species Lucilia sericata. The sequence goes on from NW_023994921.1 coordinate 129,060, forward strand.
TCAATACCCCCTCCTTAGCCACTACCTCTAAAGCTGGTCCTTTCTTTTAATGTTCCAAACTTCGTTTTATTATATTTTTTCCAATATGCTGATTTTTCTTTTTAAAACAACTTTAAAAATCCCTATCTTTTCTGTTTTTCATTTCAGTGTCATAATTTCTCAATGAAACAACAAACCATCATCAACTTCATGTCTTATGAAGTTTTAACTTTGCCCAGGTATGCTATCAACTCCTCCTTAAAGTTTTTTGTTTTGTCGTTGTTGCAAATGTGCAAATTATTATTGCCTTATTTTACCATAATTGTTGGCCTCGTGCCATTTTTGTAAATTTTTAAAACAATAAAAATTATTTTGAATGATTTTTAAAAAGAAATTAACATAAATTTTTATTAGTAGTAATGAACAGGAATGTCCAGTGTTGTTGAGTATTTAGGTTATTGAATTGAAGAAGTATAAGAAGTTCATTATACGCAATGTGAAAGGGAGAAGTACATAAACGTGTTTTTAGCTATGCATATACATATTTAGGTATTGACTTGGATGGACTCTTTAACAAGTTGAATTTCTGATTGACAATTTGTTACAGCCACATGTTGCTATCCTGGTTACGATACTTTGTAACACAAAGCTCAATTCTAGATTCGTTTTATGTTAAGTTTTAGGTCAGTTCTAGTTCAGTTGTAGTTTAGTTCTAAATCAGTTCTAGCTTAGTTCTAAATCAGTTCTAGTTTAGTTCTAAATCAGTTGTAGTTCAGTTCTAGTTTAGTTCTAGTTCAGTTCTAGTTCAGTTTTAGTTCAGTTCATGTTCAGTTCTAGTTCAGTTCTAGTTCAGTTCTAGTTCAGTTCTAGTTCAGTTCTAGTTCAGTTCTAGTTCAGTTCTAGTTCAGTTCTAGTTCAGTTCTAGTTCAGTTCTAGTTCAGTTCTAGTTCAGTTCTAGTTCAGTTCTAGTTCAGTTCTAGTTCAGTTCTAGTTCAGTTCTAGTTCAGTTCTAGTTCAGTTCTAGTTCAGTTCTAGTTCTGTTCTAGTTCTGTTCTAGTTCTGTTCTAGTTCTGTTCTAGTTCTGTTCTAGTTCTGTTCTAGTTCTGTTCTAGTTCTGTTCTAGTTCTGTTCTAGTTCTGTTTTAGTTCTGTTCTAGTTCTGTTCTAGTTCTGTCTTAGTTCTGTTCTAGTTCTGTTCTAGTTCAGTTCTAGTTAAGTTCTAGTTCAGTTCTGGTTCAGTTCTAGTTCAGTTCTAGTTCAGTTCTAGTTCAGTTCTAGTTCAGTTCAAGTTCAGTTCTAGTTCAGTTCTATTTCAGTTCTAGTTCAGTTCTAGTTCAATTCTAGTTCAGTTCTAGTTCAGTTCTAGTTCAGTTCTAGTTCAGTTCTAGTTCAGTTCTAGTTCAGTTCTAGTTCAGTTCTAGTTCAGTTCTAGTTCAGTTCTAGTTCAGTTCTAGTTCTAGTTCAGTACTAGTTCAGTTCTAGTTCAGTTCTAGTTCAGTTCTAGTTCAGTTCTAGTTCAGTTCTAGTTCAGTTCTAGTTCAGTTCTAGTTCAGTTCTAGTTCAGTTCTAGTTCAGTTCTAGTTCAGTTCTAGTTCAGTTCTAGTTCAGTTCTAGTTCAGTTCTAGTTCAGTTCTAGTTCAGTTCTTGTTCAGTTCTGATTCAGTTCTAGTTCAGTTGTAGTTTAGTTCTAGTTCAGTTCTAGTTCAGTTCTAGTTCAGTTCTAGTTCAGTTCTAGTTCAGTTCTAGTTCAGTTCTAGTTCAGTTGTAGTTTAGTTCTAGTTCAGTTCTAGTTCAGTTCTAGTTCAGTTCTAGTTCAGTTCTAGTTCAGTTCTAGTTCAGTTCTAGTTCAGTTCTAGTTCAGTTCTAGTTCAGTTCTAGTTCAGTTCTAGTTTAGTTCTAGTTCAGTCCTAGTTCAGTTCTAGTTCAGTTCTAGTTCAGTTCTAGTTCAGTTCTAGTTCAGTTCTAGTTCAGTTCTAGTTCAGTTCTAGTTCAGTTCTAGTTCAGTTCTAGTTCAGTTCTAGTTCAGTTCTATTTCAGTTCCAGTTCAGTTCTAGTTCAGTTCCAGTTCTTTTTTTTTATAAAAAAGTGATTTTAAAAACAATATTTATTTTTTATTAAAATACCTATATATTTTTTAACAAAAAATCTATACTCCAAAAAAATATTCTTTTTTTTAAATAAAACCTTTCTAATATTTAACCCTTTTTCATATTTTTACAAAAAGTACCTAGTTATATACTTGCTCCCTAAATTACCCATCACTGTCCAAATTTGATTAATTTGTTAAAACAACAAAAAGTAAACAAAGCAAATTTTTATTATTACTCACCTCTAGTTTTGTTGTTGTTATTGTCGTTGTTTCCTTATTTCACAGCAAAACACTTTTTCTCACATTTTGCCTACATATTTTTTCATGCTAATGCTTGCTTTGTCAGTTCCGTCAATAATTGCAATAACAACATGTTAAGACTTTGCACTCCCTTTTGACAACAATTCTTTTGTTGTTGGTCTGCTTACGAATGGCCATGGAAACCAAAAACAGCGAAAACCTCCTAACACTTGCATTGACATTTTTGGCAAATTGCATTTTTTCCGAATATTTTTACTTTTTTACTAATATTTAAAACACTTTTTATCAATATTTTTATATATAAATATAATTTAATATTTGTTTAACATTTTACAACAAAAATATTTTATTATTAACAATTAATTAACATTTTAAATTAATTTAAACGGAACTATTAAAACTAAACAACCGAACACTTTAGAAATTTTAAGAAAACTAAAGAAATAGAACAATAACCAAAGCATCACTTGTTGCAGTTGTTGTTATTATTTGCTCTTTAAGTGGTGAATTAATAATAACAACAACAACAATAATGACATTTGTTGCTTTAGTTATGTGACTTCTTTAGTTTTCTAAAAAATTCTAAAGTGTTCGGTTGTTTGAAGTTTAATAGTGCGATTAAATTAAATCTCGCGTTTTAATTAATTGTTTAAATTAAAATATTTTTGCTGGAAAATGTGAATAAAATGTTAATTATTTGTTTTATAGCAAAACATTTATAAGAAGTGTTATATTATTGATTGAAAAAGCGTTAGAAATTTGCCAAAAATTCCATTCATTATTGTTAGTTGAAGCGACGATCGGTAGTTTTCTTTTACAGGGACATTCGTATGGCAAACAAATATTTATTACATTATAATATTATAAACAAATAAATTAAAAAATAAATTAAATAATGTTTATTTTAAGAGAGGGGTAATAGAAGGAATTAAGCAAAACGTGAAAAAAAGAAAAGGTTTATGAAATAGTAGGGAGGAGGGAGAATACATATGTATGTATATTAGTAGCGTATTAAGAGTTATTGTTGTAATTGTTATTGCTGTAGTTTAAATAAAAAAGACCCATCATAATGATGTCAAAAATGTTTGTACATACATCTGTCGGCATGTATGAGCATGTCTTCAAAAAGATAAATAGTGTTTTAAAATAAAATAAGTATGAAAAACAATCAGCGCCAGTGAACATCTTTATTTGAACAACAACAACAGGAAAAAAGGTGAGTGATTTGATACATTACATATTTTTGTCTTACTACATTTGTTTTATTAACTTTATTAATTATATACATACATACAAAGTGTTTGTTTAAATTATTAATTTCACACTGATGACATTTAAATTTGTCCCTTTTAAAGGTTTTTAATACATAATAGCTTTCCGTAAAAGTACGAATTTAAACTCAGTTCTAGTTTCAGTACTAGTTCAGTTCTTGTTCAGTTCTAGTTCAGTTCTAGTTCAGTTCTAGTTCAGTTCTAGTTCAGTTCTATTTCAGTTCTAGTTAGTTCTAGTTCAGTTCTAGTTCAGTTCTAGTTCAGTTCTAGTTCAGTTCTAGTTCAGTTCTAGTTCAAGTTCAGTTCTAGTTCAAGTTCAGTTCTAGTTCAAGTTCAGTTCTAGTTCAAGTTCAGTTCTAGTTCAAGTTCAGTTCTAGTTCAGTTCTAGTTCAGTTCTAGTTCAGTTCTAGTTCAGTTCTAGCTCAGTTCTAGTCAGTTCTAGTTCAGTTCTAGTTCAGTTCTAGTTCAGTTCTAGTTCAGTTCTAGTTCAGTTCTAGTTCAGTTCTAGTTCAGTTCTAGTTTCGTTCTAGTTCAGATCTAGTTCAGTTCTAGTTCATTTCTAGTTCAGTTCTAGTTCAGTTTCTAGTTCAGTTCTAGTTCAGTTCTAGTTCAGTTCTAGTTCAGTTCTAGTTCAGTTCTAGTTCAGTTCTAGTTCAGTTTTAGTTCAGTTCTAGTTCAGTTCTAGTTCAGTTCTAGTTCAGTTCTAGTTCAGTTCTAGTTCAGTTCTAGTTCAGTTCTAGTACAGTTATAGTACAGTTCTATTTCAGTTCTAGTTCAGTTCTAGTTCAGTTCTAGTTCAGTTCTAGTTCAGTTCTAGTTCAAGTTCAGTTCTAGTTCAAGTTCAGTTCTAGTTCAAGTTCAGTTCTAGTTCAAGTTCAGTTCTAGTTCAAGTTCAGTTCTAGTCAGTTCTAGTTCAGTTCTAGTTCAGTTCTAGTTCAGTTTCTAGTTCAGTTCTAGTTCAGTTCTAGTTCAGTTCTAGTTCAGTTCTAGTTCAGTTCTAGTTCAGTTCTAGTTCAGTTCTAGTTCAGTTCTAGTTCAGTTCTAGTTCAGTTCTAGTTCAGTTCTAGTTCAGTTCTAGTTCAGTTCTAGTTCAGTTCTAGTTCAGTTCTAGTTCAGTTCTAGTTCAGATCTAGTTCAGTTCTAGTTCATTTCTAGTTCATTTCTAGTTCAGTTCTAGTTCAGTTCTAGTTCAGATCTAGTTCAGTTCTAGTTCATTTCTAGTTCAGTTCTAGTTCAGTTTTAGTTCAGTTCTAGTTCAGTTCTAGTTCAGTTTTAGTTCAGTTTTAGTTCAGTTCTAGTTCAGTTCTAGTTCAGTTCTAGTTCAGTTCTAGTTTAGTGCTAGTTCAATTCTAGTTCAGTTCTAGTTCAGTTCTAGTTCAGTTCTAGTTTAGTGCTAGTTCAATTCTAGTTCAGTTCTAGTTCAGTTCTAGTTCTAGTTCAGTTCTAGTTCAGTTCTAGTTCAGTTCTAGTTCAGTTCTAGTTCAGTTCTAGTTCAGTTCTAGCTCAGTTCTAGTTCAGTTCTAGTTTAGTTCTAGTTTAGTTCTAGTTCAGTTTTAGTTCAGTTCTAGTTCAGTTCTAGTTCAGCTTTAGTTCAGTTCTAGTTCAGTTCTAGTTCAGTTCTAGTTCAGTTCTAGTTCAGTTCTAGTTCAGTTCTAGTTCAGTTCTAGTTTAGTGCTAGTTCAATTCTAGTTCAGTTCTAGTTCTAGTTCTAGTTCTAGTTCAGTTCTAGTTCAGTTCTAGTTCAGTTCTAGTTCAGTTCTAGTTCAGTTCTAGTTCAGTTCTAGTTCAGTTCTAGTTCAGTTCTAGTTCAGTTCTAGTTCAGTTCTAGTTCAGTTCTAGTTCAGTTCTAGTTCAGTTCTAGTTTAGTTCTAGTTCAGTTCTAGTTCAGTTCTAGTTCAGTTCTAGTTCAGTTCTAGTTCAGTTCTAGTTCAGTTCTAGTTCAGTTCTAGTTCAGTTCTAGTTCAAGTTCAGTTCTAGTTCAAGTTCAGTTCTAGTTCAAGTTCAGTTCTAGTTCAAGTTCAGTTCTAGTTCAAGTTCAGTTTCTAGTTCAAGTTCAGTTCTAGTTCAGTTCTAGTTCAGTTCTAGTTCAGTTCTAGTTCAGTTCTAGTTCAGTTCTAGTTCAGTTCTAGTTCAGTTCTAGTTCAGTTCTAGTTCAGTTCTAGTTCAGTTCTAGTTCAGTTCTAGTTCAGTTCTAGTTCAGTTCTAGTTCAGTTCTAGTTCAGTTCTAGTTCAGTTCTAGTTCAGTTCTAGTTCAGATCTAGTTCAGTTCTAGTTCATTTCTAGTTCAGTTCTAGTTCAGTTCTAGTTCAGTTCTAGTTCAGTTCTAGTTCAGTTTTAGTTCAGTTCTAGTTCAGTTCTAGTTCAGTTCTAGTTCAGTTCTAGATCAGTCGTTGTTCAGTTTTCATTTGATTAACAAAAAATCTATTTTTCACTAAGAAAACTTATTTTTATCATAAAAAAACGTTATTGATTACCTTTTCATAATTTTACAAAAAGTACTTGCTATCTAAATTACCCATCACCGTTCAAATTTGATTACATATTTTGTTAAAAGAACAAAAATTAAATATTTATTCCCTTATTCACAAACAAAATTTTTATTTTATAAACGGTTTATAAATTAGACTTTGTGTGAAAATGTTGTTTTATAAACCTTTTATAAAATAAAAAATTTGTTTGTGAATAAGGGGGTTATTATTGCTCACCTTAATATTTGTTGTTGGCTTCCTTATTTCACTACAAAAACACTATTACTTTTTTCTCACATTTTGCCTACATATTATATCATGCTAATGCTTGCTTTTCCAGTTCTGTCAATAATTGCAATAACAACAACATATTAATGATTTGTATTCCCCTTTTGAAAGCACTAATTTCTTTTTTGGGTTGCTGACGAATGGCCCTGGAAACGATAAACAGCGAAAGATTCCTAATAATGAATGACATTAACATTTAACAAATTACATTTTTTTTGTTAATTTTCTAACTCTTTTTATACTAATTCTAAAACACTTTTCATTTATATTTTTATATACAAATATAATTTAATATTTCTATAACATTTTACAACAAAAATATTTTAATATTAACAATTAATTAACGCTTAAGTTTAATTTTAACATAACTATATATTAACACTAAACAATAACAACAGCATCACTTGTTGCAGTTGTTGTTGTTCTTGTTATTATTTGCTCTTTTAGTAGAGTATTAAGAATAACAATAACAACAATAATGACATAGCTATTGTCATTTGTTGCTTTGGTTATTTGACTTTCTTCTTTAGTTTTCTAAAAAATTCTAAAGTGTTCGGTTGTATGAAGTTTAATAGTCCGATTAAATTAAATCTCGCGTTTTAATTAATTGTTCAAATTAAACTATTTTTGTTGGAAACTGTTAATAAAATGTTAATTATATGTTTTATATAAAAATATATATGAAAAGTTTTACATTTTTGAGTGAAAAAGTGTTAGAAATTTGCCAAAAATTCCATGCAATTTGATTAGTCGAAGCGTAAGGCGGTGGTTTTCCTTTGTCGTGCTATTCGTATGGTAGATAAAAAGTGAGGGGAGTTAAGCAAAACGCATAGATGTAAAAAAGAAGTTTGTGTGAAGAAGTGGTGTGAAATGTGTGGTAAAAAAAGAGTTGGTGGGAGATTATATGATGAAAAAAGTGTTTTGAAGAGAGGGGAAGTGGGGAAATGTATGTTTGTATAAGAAGAGCATTAACAATCATTGTTGTTATTGTTTTAAAATAAATAAGAAAAATGCAATCATGTTGATGTGAAAAATGTGTGTTTGTCAATTTGTATGTACATACATACATACGTACATATGTAGGTAATGTGTTAAAGTAAAATAAATAAATATAAAGAATTAGCGCCAGAGAACATCTCTAATTGAACAACAACAGAAAAAAAGGTGAGAAAGTTATTTACATATTTTCTAACTAAATTTTTTATTTTTTTTCACTTTGTTGAATTTCTAACTAATCTGACATGGCAATAGTGCAGACAGATTAGACTTTTTGGAACTAAATGTGTACCTTTATAGGTATTTAATAGGTATTAATTTTAAGGAATTTTCGCTCAGTACAAGTTCAGGTTCACCACAAATTTAGTTCAGTTCCACTTCAGTTCTAGTTCAGTTTTAGTTCAGTTTTTGTTCAGTTCTAGTTCAGTTCTAGTTCAGTTCTAGTTCAGTTCTAGTTCAGTTCTAGTTCAGTTCTAGTTTAGTTCAGTTCATTCAGTTCTAGTTCAGTTCTAGTTCAGTTCTAGTTCAGTTCTAGTTCAGTTCTAGTTCAGTTCTAGTTCAGTTCTAGTTCAGTTCTAGTTCAGTTTCTAGTTCAGTTCTAGTTCAGTTCCTAGTTCAGTTCTAGTTCAGTTCTAGTTCAGTTTCTAGTTCAGTTCTAGTTCAGTTCTAGTTCAGTTCTAGTTCAGTTCTAGTTCAGTTCTAGTTCAGTTCTAGTTCAGTTCTAGTCAGTTTTAGTTCAGTTCTAGTTCAGTTCTAGTTCAGTTCTAGTTCCATTCTAGTTCAGTTCTAGTTCAGTTCTAGTTCAGTTCTAGTTCAGTTCTAGTTCAGTTCTAGTTCAGTTTCTAGTTCAGTTCTAGTTCAGTTCTAGTTCAGTTCTAGTTCAGTTCTAGTTCAGTTCTAGTTCAGTTCTAGTCAGTTCTAGTTCAGTTCTAGTTCAGTTCTAGTTCAGTTCTAGTTCAGTTCTAGTTCAGTTCTAGTTCAGTTCTAGTTCAGTTCTAGTTCTAGTCAGTTAGTCAGGTTCTAGTTCAGTTCTAGTTCCATTCTAGTTCAGTTCTAGTTCAGTTCTAGTTCAGTTCTAGTTCCATTCTAGTTCAATTCTAGTTCAGTTCTAGTTCCATTTCTAGTTCAGTTCTAGTTCAGTTCTAGTTCAGTTCTAGTCAGTTTTAGTTCAGTTCTAGTTCAGTTCTAGTTCCATTCTAGTTCAGTTCTAGTTCAGTTCTAGTTCAGTTCTAGTTCAGTTCTAGTTCAGTTCTAGTTCAGTTCTAGTTCATTTCTAGTTCAGTTCTAGTTCAGTTCTAGTTCAGTTCTAGTTCAGTTCTAGTTCAGTTCTAGTTCAGTTCTAGTTCAGTTCTAGTCAGTTTTAGTTCAGTTCTAGTTCAGTTCTAGTTCAGTTCTAGTTCAGTTCTAGTTCAGTTCTAGTCAGTTTTAGTTCAGTTCTAGTTCAGTTTTAGTTCAGTTCTAGTTCCATTCTAGTTCAGTTCTAGTTCAGTTCTAGTTCAGTTTTAGTTCAGTTTTAGTTCAGTTCTAGTTCAGTTGTAGTTCAGTTCTAAGTTCAGTTGTAGTTCAGTTCTAGTTCAGTTCTAGTTCAGTTCTAGTTCAGTTCTAGTTCAGTTCTAGTTCAGTTCTAGTTCAGTTCTAGTTCAGTTCTAGTTCAGTTCTAGTTCAGTTCTAGTTCAGTTCTAGTTCAGTTCTAGTTCAGTTCTAGTTCAATTCTAGTTCAGTTTCTAGTTCAGTTCTAGTTCAGTTCTAGTTCAGTTCTAGTTCAGTTCTAGTTCAGTTCTAGTTCAGTTCTAGTTCAGTTCTAGTTCACTTTTAGTTCAGTTCTAGTTCAGTTCTAGTTCAGTTCTAGTTCAGTTCTAGTTCAGTTCTAGTTCAGTTTCTAGTTCAGTTCTAGTTCAGTTCTAGTCAGTTTTAGTTCAGTTCTAGTTCAGTTCTAGTTCAGTTCTAGTTCAGTTCTAGTTCAGTTCTAGTTCAGTTCTAGTTCAGTTCTAGTTCAGTTCTAGTTTAGATCTAGTTCAGTTCTCGTTCAATTTCTAGTTCAGTTCTAGTTCAGTTTTAGCTCAGTTCTAGTTCCAGTGCTAGTTAAATTCTAGTTCAGTTCTAATATTAAACCTGTTCATATCATTATATTTTTGACAATGATCCCAAATGTTCTCAAATTCTGTTCGTAAATCCCGTTCATTTAACAAAAATGTCTTCCAGTTAATTTATGATATCAAGATCCTTTTTTATTGATGATTAGAAATATTTTTTCTTCTCATTTTGATATTTTGTTTTCGAAATTTCTCTAATTCATCAAATATTGTGCTTGTTTTTACTCATTATGGGTTGTCTTCTTAATTTCGTTCATAATAAATTTCAAATTCTTTTTAATTATACAATGTGAATTTAATTTGTATGTGTTACGAACATTGGCTTGATTTATGACTAATTCAACTAAACTGGCCTATAAGCCAGAACGAAATGAAAAGAAGCAAATGCAAAAAAAAAAAAAACAGGATGGTCTAGAAAACAAAAATCTAAAAGACTTTCAGCGTTATTAATTCGAAGTTTGCATATAATGTGCATGCAACAGACAAACTGAAGGACAGACAGAATGAACGACCATACATACATATGTTCAACTAAAATGTTACCTAATTATGGCTGGATGTTTTTTTTTCCTTTTCGCTTTTAAATAAATTTTATTTTTTTTTCCACTCTTTTGCTTAAAAACCTTAAAAGGCCTTAGTAGAATTAAAACACGACTCATTCATTGAAATAAAAATAATAGTAGTTTCTTCTGGTGGCTTTTTCGCTATAGCGATTTCTTAGTTTTCGCATTCGTATTCTCATCATTCTCTTTGTATCTACATAAAGTCTAAACCAATTAAAATTGCAAATGCTGGCGTGCATTCATAAATCAATTATTGATTTATGAGATTTTTCAGTTGTTTTTTGTATTTCGTAGGTTTTTTGCGCTTTGTTTTTACTGTGGCACACAAATACATTGAGGAATATGAGATATAAGTATAAAGACAAAGTAGAGTGAATGGAATGAAATTGTAGTTCCAGTTTTAAAGCTGATTATTTGTTATGTTTACGTTTAAACAGTTCGCTTATAATCCTTAGAGAGAGGGGAATTGGCCGAGAGGCACAGAGAGCGGAAAATTTACTTATATTTAAACGATTAACCTGTTTTTTAGGAACTTGAAACAGTTTTCCCTATTGGGGCAAGTGTTTAAAATGACTAGACTATAGACGACTAGTATATAGAATAGACTAGACTATAGACTAGACTAAACTATACTAGACTAGACTATAGACTAGACTAGACTAGACTAGACTAGACTAGACTAGACTAGACTAGACAAGACTAGACTATAGACTAGACTAGACGAGACTATAGACTAGACTATAGACTAGACTATAGACTAGACTATAGAACTAGACTATAGACTAGACTATAGACTAGACTATAGACTAGACTATAGACTAGACTATAGACTAGACTATAGACTAGACTATAGACTAGACTATAGACTAGACTATAGACTAGACTATAGACTAGACTATAGACTAGACTATAGACTAGACTATAGACTAGACTATAGACTAGACTATAGACTAGACTATAGACTAGAGACTATAGACTAGACTATAGACTAGACTATAGACTAGACTATAGACTAGACTATAGACTGACTATAGACTAGACTATAGACTAGACTATAGACTAGACTATAGACTAGACTATAGACTAGACTATAGACTAGACTATAGACTAGACTATAGGCTAGACTATAGACTAGACTATAGACTAGACTATAGACTAGACTATGGACTAGACTATAGACTAGACTATAGACTAGACTATAGACTAGACTATAGACTAGACTATAGACTAGACTATAGACTAGACTATAGACTAGACTATAGACTAGACTATAGACTAGACTATAGACTAGACTATAGACTAGACTATAGACTAGACTATAGACTAGACTATAGACTAGACTATAGACTAGACTATAGACTAGACTATAGACTAGACTATAGACTAGACTATAGACTAGACTATAGACTAGACTATAGACTAGACTATAGACTAGACTTTAGACTAGACTATAGACTAGACTTTAGACTAGACTATAGACTAGACTATAGACTAGACTTTACTAGACTATAGACTAGACTATAGACTAGACTATAGACTAGACTATAGACTAGACTATAGACTAGACTATAGACTAGACTATAGACTAGACTATAGACTAGACTATAGACTAGACTATAGACTAGACTATAGACTAGACTATAGACTAGACTATAGACTAGACTATAGACTAGACTATAGACTAGACTAGAGACTATAGACTAGACTATGGACTAGACTATAGACTAACTATAGACTAGACTATAGACTAGACTATAGACTAGACTATAGACTAGACTATAGACTAGACTATAGACTAGACTATAGACTAGACTATAGACTAGACTATAGACTAGACTATAGACTAGACTATAGACTAGACTATAGACTAGACTATAGACTAGACTAGACTATAGACTAGACTATAGACTAAACTATAACTAGACTATTTCCTTAAATTTCCTTACTTTAATATCACGTTTGCTTGCTGTGCTCATCTAGGGTCAACTGTTTAACAATTTTGCTAAGAACTTATAATCTGAATTTTAAAATATTTCTGTCTCCCTTTTAATTTTTTGTTTATGCTCAATATATTAATGGTAAGAACGAATATCTGGATATTATTCTATATGATCATAATGACGATGATATGAGCGTATTAAAAGTTTTTATAAGTTTTTATAAATTTGTTTTTTTCATTCATTTTGTTTTTTGTTTTATAATTAGGCTTCAATGCCCTTAATGCTTTAATAATCATTTTAGTTTTATTTGTTCGTACACACACACACACAATTAATGCTTTAAAAAAAAAAACTTATTTATTTTAACAAAATACTTTAATGTATTTTATATCATGGCAACAGTCTCTGTAGCTCATACAAAAGCTGGATAACTTTGCTGTGAATGCAGGCAGCAGCAACAGCAACAGTGTCAGCGTCTGGGAATACAAATCTGTTCTGTTGTGAATGCATTTATTAAACATAATTGCATGTGGGCGTGGTTGGTTGAAATTTCTTTGATTAAACTCGATTAAAATCGCAACTTATTTAAAGGAAGTTTTTAGTTTTTTTTATAATTTTTTTATACCTATATTTCTTATTTTTGTTGTAGTATTATTATTATTTTATGCATCCATATGCTTTGTGTTCAGTTTGATTTGCTTTATAATGTATTTAATTTATTTTGCACGCTACGGATAAGAGAAGAGTTATTATGGGATTTCAGGAGCTGTTTGATGGAGACATTATCAAAAAGTAAATGTTGCTGGAACAAAAGTTTTAGAGAAAAGTAGAAGAGCATCTAGTTTAGAGAATCAAATCAAAATGAAATGAAAAAATAGTATTTCTTTTGTTTTCCCCAAAAAAATTATGTTGCAGCAACATGTTGCTTAGGATAACATGTTATTAGAGTAGTTTTCTGAAAAACAACCATAAGTAAATCTATCATTTGTCCCAACTATTGTTTTATTGCAGAATATAAAATGTTGCTGAAACATGATCCTACAGCAGTTTTTTCTATAGCCCTAAATAGGGTATCCCCTTAGTCGTACTCTGCCCCAAAACTGCACTCGGTTGATAAATTTAAAAAGGATTATAACCTGCTTTTAAGGAATTTTAATCTTCATTATAAGTAGTTTTTTTCTTTTTTGATGTTGTGAGAGCCCTCTTTGAGCAGCTTCATTTTCATTATAAAATATTTTTGTTATTGTTGTTGCTGTTCATCATTTTAAGGTCCTATATACTTTATTCCTTGCAGTTTGCTGCTTCATTCATTGTATTGTAATTATACTTCATAAATCAGTTGACTTTGGGACGCTTTGATTTCTTAGTTGTTGTTTTTGTTCTTCAGCATTTTTTTCATAATATTATTTATTCTCTGTTTTTATTGCAGTTGTTAGTATATATTGGCTATTTAACGAAATCAAAAAGAATACCAACAACTACACAAATTCCTGCTAAACGTTAACCAAACTATCATCTCACTGTACAAGCAGTCTGACTTACGTTTGCAACTAGAGTGTGGACTTGTGAATCTTAAAGGTTGTTTATATGATTTTTTCCACATTCTCTTCATTTTTTTAGATATATTTTCATAAAACTTATAATTAAATAAATTATTGTGTATGTATGCAGATGTAGGTTGTATGTGTGTGTATATGTTTATGATATTATGTGTTTGATTAATGAAAATCTCAATAAATTATAAGCAGAGAAAAAAATGTGAAATTAAAAAATAATGTAGAAACTAAATTGTGGCAAGCTGATCGTCTGTTCAGGTTTAATAACATATATTTTAAAGTTTTAAATAATAAATGAGATAAAACTAAAAAGACTATACATAACTTTATTGCGGCAAGAAGCGTAAAATTAGCCAGGCATTTTTTGGATTTGAAATGTGTCCTGCGCAATTATAGTAAAATTAGTAATGTTGTGAGACATGTTTTTTGGAGGCAGCCCGCAAAACAATTTCATTTATGAGTTTAGATCTACATATATATAGAACTGAACTAGAACTGTACTAGAACTGAACTAGAACTGAACTAGAACTGAACTAGAACTGAACTAGAACTGAATTAGAACTGAACTAGAACTGAACTAGAACTGAACTAGAACTGAACTAGAACTGAACTAGAACTGAACTAGAACTGAACTAGAACTGAACTAGAACTGAACTAGAACTGAACTAGAACTGAACTAGAACTGAACTAGAACTGAACTAGAACTGAACTAGAACTGAACTAGAACTGAACTAGAACTGAACTAGAACTGAACTAGAACTGAACTAGAACTGAACTAGAACTGAACTAGAACGGAACTAGAACTGAATTAGAACTGAACTAGAACTGAACTAGAACTGAACTGAACTGAACTGAACTAGAACTGAACTGAACTGAACTAGAACTGAACTAGAACTGAACTAGAACTGAACTAGAACTGAACTAGAACTGAACTAGAACTGAACTAGAACTGAACTAGAACTGAACTAGAACTGAACTAGAACTGAACTAGAACTGAACTAGAACTGAACTAGAACTGAACTAGAACTGAACTAGAACTGAACTAGAACTGAAGTAGAACTGAACTGAACTAGAACTGAACTAGAACTGAACTAGAACTGAACTAGAACTGAACTAGAACTGAACTAGAACTGAACTAGAACTGAACTAGTTCTGAACTAGAACTAGAACTGAACTAGAACTGAAATAGAACTGAACTAGAACTGAACTAGAACTGAACTAGAACTGAACTAGAACTGAACTAGAACTGAACTAGAACTGAACTAGAACTGAACTAGAACTGAACTAGAACTGAACTAGAACTGCACTAGTTCTGAACTAGAACTGAACTAGAACTGAACTAGAACTGAACTAGAACTGAACTAGAACTGAACTAGAACTGAACTAGAACTGAACTAGAACTGAACTAGAACTGAACTAGAACTGAACTAGTTCTGAACTAGAACTGAACTAGAACTGAACTAGAACTGAACTAGAACTGAACTAGAACTGAACTAGAACTGAACTAGAACTGAACTAGAACTGAACTAGAACTGAACTAGAACTGAACTAGAACTGAACTAGAACTGAACTAGAACTGAACTAGAACTGAACTAGAACTGAACTAGAACTGAACTAGAACTGAACTAGAACTGAACTAGAACTGAACTAGAACTGAACTAGAACTGAACTAGAACTGAACTAGAACTGAACTAGAACTGAACTAGAACTGAACTAGAACTGAACTAGAACTGAACTAGAACTGAACTAGAACTGAACTAGAACTGAACTAGAACTGAACTAGAACTGAACTAGAACTGAACTAGAACTGAACTAGTTCTGAACTAGAACTGAACTAGAACTGAACTAGAACTGAACTAGAACTGAACTAGAACTGAACTAGAACTGAACTAGAACTGAACTAGAACTGAACTAGAACTGAACTAGAACTAGAACTGAACTAGAACTGAACTAGAACTGAACTAGAACTGAACTAGAACTGAATTAGAACTGAACTAGAACTGAACTAAAACTGAACTAGAACTGAACTAGAACTGAACTAGAACTGAACTAGAACTGAACTAGAACTGAACTAGAACTGAACTAGAACTGAACTAGAACTGAACTAGAACTGAACTAGAACTGAACTAGAACTGAACTAGAACTGAACTAGAACTGAACTAGAACTGAACTAGAACTGAACTAGAACTGAACTAGAACTGAACTAGAACTGAACTAGAACTGAACTAGATCTGAACTAGATCTGAACTAGAACTGAACTAGAACTGAACTAGAACTGAACTAGAACTGAACTAGAACTGCACTAGAACTGAACTAGAACTGAACTAGAACTGAACTAGAACTGAACTAGAACTGAACTAGAACTGAACTAGAACTGAACTAGACTATAAACATCATTAGTTCTTGTGTTCAACTCCAATTATTTCCCTGCTTCATTAAACACCTAAAGTGTAAATTTATCCGTATTTTTCTATAAACATATTTATTGTTATGTTTGTTCCTTAAATATTCATTGTCAATACAATGAACTAAATTTCCATAGAACTTCATAAACATCAAATGGTTGATAACTGATATTTAAAGTAGAAAAAAGAAAACAACAAACACACACATAAAAAATTTTATAATTATCAATATGCAAACATCTTATAAAACCCATAATATACATATGGATATGTGTATATATATATTACAGGGACAAATGCAACATTAAGATAGCTAGAAGTGAGAAAATGGTACACTGAGAGAAAAAAATTAGACAATTCGAAATATTTTGAAAACTAGGGCATTTAATATCTATCTGTAAAAAAAACTTTAATGTACTGATATTGGCTTTGTTGATTTTATTTTTTTAGGGTGGAGAATTTCAATAATTTTTCTCGGTGTATTACGCTTTTGCCGTCATTACTGCCTGTATCCCATTAAATGATCAAAGTAAGTAACTTACCTGTACCTTAATAAACTCAAAATACAATTAAGACTAAACTATAAGTATTTAAAAGAAATCGGTTTTGATTTGGGAAGGTGACCCTTTAAACAACTCTCAAAAAATTAAGTTTTACTGAAAAAGATAAGTTTTTTGAGTTCAGAGATATGGGCAATATTTTTGGTACTAAAGCTATTCAATATCTATAACGGCTAAATATGTATGTTCAATGTGGGATACCTCCCCCTCAAAATTATATTTATAATACAACAAAAAACACACACTTTTCTTAAATTTTTTAACTTTGCTAGTTTACCCCAGAATATGCTCCACATTAAGTGCTGAAAATAAAACTACAAAAACAGCACATCTCTGAAAGTATCTCACATCGTAAACTTCAATTTAAAAACACGTAATTTGCAATTCATTTCTATAAGCAGCACACATATACTATAGACATACAAACCTATGTAGAAAAGAAAAGAATAGTAGTAAAAGAAAAACAGACTTAGAAGCAAGCTTAATAGATAGCAGGGAGTCTTAGCAGTTAAACAACACAACCACCAACACCATCACCAGCAACCTCTATATTGCAACAGCAACAATAAAAGTGTGGCAAACACTAATGGATCATCATCATCAGAGTCAGCATACACATTATCATAAGCCACATTTTAGAAAAAAGAAAAAAACATATAAACAGTGCATTATATGTAGAACGTTGCAAGTTAAGCTGCTGCTGTAGCAGCTAAGAGCTAGAGGAGCGGTTAAGGAAGGCGTGTGGTAGGCGGTGTGTGCCATTGCATTTGGTGAAATCGTTAATGAATTGTATATTGGCGCGTGTTTTTTCTATATTGGCAAGAAGACAAAAAAAATCGTCTTTCAACTCTTTTGCGTATTCGAGAGCATTGTGTTTTTTGTATGTAAACTGATTTCTTTTATAAATATTTGAAAGTATACATCCTTGTTGTTATTGTTGTTGTGAACGTATGCTTAGGTAAAGTAACGATTAAAATTCCATTTTTAATTACATGCACATTTACGTGCTTTTGCGTGCAACATACAAACAACAACAATAACAACGACTAACATACGGTATAACCTCAAAATAAACATATTTGTTGATACCCAGCAAGCAGATAGTTAACCATGACTAGACTATAGACTAGACTATAGACTAGACTATAGACTAGACTATAGACTAGACTATAGACTAGAATAGACTAGACTATAGACTAGACTATAGACTAGACTATAGACTAGACTATAGACTAGACTATAGACTAGACTATAGACTAGACTATAGACTAAACTATAGACTAGACTATAGACTAACTATAGACTAGACTATAGACTAGACTATAGACTAGACTATAGACTAGACTATAGACTAGACTATAGACTAGAATATAGACTAGACTATAGACTAGACTATGGACTAGACTATAGACTAGACTATAGACTAGACTATAGACTAGACTATAGACTAGACTATAGACTAGACTATAGACTAGACTATAGACTAGACTATAGACTAGACTATAGACTAGACTATAGACTAGACTATAGACTAGACTATAGACTAGACTATAGACTAGACTATAGACTAGACTATAGACTAGACTATAGACTAGACTATAGACTAGACTATAGACTAGACTATAGACTAGACTATAGACTAGACTAGACTAGACTATAGACTAGACTAGACTATAGACTAGACTAGACTAGACTAGACTAGACTAGACTAGACTAGACTAGACTAGACTATAGACTAGACTAGACTAGACTAGACTAGACTAGACTAGACTAGACTAGACTAGACTAGACTATAGACTAGACTAGAATAGACTAGACTAGACTATAGACTAGACTATAGACTAGACTATAGACTAGACTATAGACTAGACTATAGACTAGATATAGACTAGACTATAGACTAGACTATAGACTATATATGACTAGACTATAGACTAGACTATAGACTAGACTATAGACTAGACTATAGACTAGACTATAGACTAGACTATAGACTAGACTATAGACTAGACTATAGACTAGACTATAGACTAGACTATAGACTAGACTATAGACTAGACTATAGACTAGACTATAGACTAGACTATAGACTAGACTATAGACTAGACTATAGATAGACTATAGACTAGACTATAGACTAGACTATAGACTAGACTATAGACTAGACTATAGACTAGACTATAGACTAGACTATAGACTAGACTATAGACTAGACTATAGACTAGACTATAGACTAGACTATAGACTAGACTATAGACTAGACTATAGACTAGACTATAGACTAGACTATGACTAGACTATAGACTAGACTATAGACTAGACTATAGACTAGACTATAGACTAGACTATAGACTAGACTATAGACTAGACTATAGACTAGACTATAGACTAGACTATAGACTAGACTATAGACTAGACTATAGACTAGACTATAGACTAGACTATAGACTAGACTATAGACTAGACTATAGACTAGACTATAGACTAGACTATAGACTAGACTATAGACTAGACTATAGACTAGACTATAGACTAGACTATAGACTAGACTATAGACTAGACTATAGACTACTAGACTATAGACTAGACTATAGACTAGACTATAGACTAGACTATAGACTAGACTATGACTAGACTATAGACTAGACTATAGACTAGACTATAGACTAGACTATAGACTAGACTATAGACTAGACTATAGACTAGACTATAGACGACTATAGACTAGACTATAGACTAGACTATAGACTAGACTATAGACTAGACTATAGACTAGACTATAGACTAGACTATAGACTAGACTATAGACTAGACTATAGACTAGACTATAGACTAGACTATAGACTAGACTATAGACTAGACTATAGACTAGACTATTAGACTAGACTAAGACCTAGACTATAGACTAGGGACTATAGACCTAGACTATAGACTAGACTATAGACTAGACTATAGACTAGGACTATAGACGAGACTATATAGCACTAGACTATAGACTAGAACTATATGACTAGACTATTAGACTAGACTATAGACTAGACTATAGACTAGACTATAGACTAGACTATAGACTAGACTATAGACTAGACTATAGACTAGACTATAGACTAGACTATAGACTAGACTATCGACTAGACTATAGACTAGACTAGAGACTAGACTATAGACTAACTATAGGATAGCCTATAGACTAGACTATAGACTCGACTATAGACTAGCCTATAGACTAGACTATAGACTAGGACTATAGACTAGACTATAGGACCTAGACTATAGACTAGACTATAGACTAGACTATAGACCTAGACATAGACTAGACTATAGACTAGACTATAGACTAGACTATAGGACTAGACTATAGACTAGACTATAAACCTAGGGACTATAGACTAAGGACTATAACTCGATATCGACTAGACTATCAACTAGACTATAGACTAGACTATAAACTAGACTATAGACTAGACCTTAGACTAAACTACAGTCTGATCTACAGACTATGCAATAAACTAAACTATATACTAGATGTGTTTGCTGGGATATGATTTGTAAGCGTATGTTTCTAAGTATATATGTATGTTTAATCAAACCTTCTTTTCTTATTCTTTGCTTGTGATTCAAACCAAATAAAATTAAAAAAAAAATTAAACACTTTAACAATTAGTGTTCGAAAGTAGTCGAATTTATACTTTAATATATAATAATTAAATGATTCGGTAAATGGATTTCGAGATTTGTACAAAATGTCTGTCCACAAGTTTTTCCTAATCATTTGTATAAAAACTTCGTTCAGAAAATTTATATTGTAAATTATATAGTAATTGAAAATAATTGGATCAGTTCCATTTTAAAAAATGTTCCTTCTTTATGTAATATAACGTTAATTATTGACTTTGTTATTGCAAATGCTGACATCAGAATCGAATAATCGTTTAAATAACTTGTATGCAAGTGAGTACCTTCATTACAAATAACGTGTGTGTGTGTGTTTCTGTTCTCCTTGCAACGTACTTATATTATGCATTTGTCAGATGATGATAATATTGCAAATGTGATTGTTGTTGTGGTTGTTGGTGATGTTGCTGCTGCAACCACTAGTTAGAGTTAGACATACAAATGTTGCAATGTATATATGTATGTATGTCCCCATACATTTTGTACGTTAAGAGGTTTCTTTCCTTTATTTTCAAATAATGCAAAGTGTATGTGTGTGTGTATACAGATTGACTGCATTTCTTGGCAAAATTGGCAAATTGTATTTGATAAACAACAAAAATGCAAATCAAATTCTTATTGTAATTTCAAGAATTTTACGATTTATTAATACACAATAACATACTACTCATGCCAACATATGGAATATTCAGCAAATACTACTTACAATCTGGTATATATTAGTAGGAATTGGTATGGATCTACGTATGTATGTTGGTATGTCTCTTTATGTAACGACGACAATGTATTTATTCAACGAATATGTGAGGCTACGTAAAGGAAGTTATTATTGACAATAATAACAACATAAAACAACAATAACAATAATAACGAGTTCATTTCTGCAATTGCTATTGCCTAACCCAGCAAACATTAAAGTTTGATTTTGAAATAATTTTGAAAATAACAGTTGATATTGTGTTAAGAAATTGTTATTCAAATTCAAATCTCCAATTATGTTTGAAAAACTTTTTAGTCAAACTTTTGCTTGTGTGTTTGTTGGGTTTTTCATATGTATTTGTCTCTTGCGTTTGTATTTTATCATTTGAAATTGTTATAATGAGTTTATATACATATTGGCAAAAATATTTTCAAATTAATTGGAATTTTATGCAAAGAAGTCTTCAACATTTTACTATTTATAAGATGGTTTTGCTGATATAAATGCATACTCAGCACAATACGCTGTTAAGGTGGGTTGTTGAGAATTATGATTGAAATGATTATTTGATGTTCAATAATTATACAATTAAACAAAGATGGAAATGTTATGGAATTTAATCAAGACGATGTGGGTATCAAACTCATATTTGGGAATATAAAAGTAAATGAAAATCATACTATTAAGAATCAATTAAAATCGTTTCATATCCTCTGAAAAGAAAAACTCTCTAAATATTTAATTAATTTTTTTTCTTAAAATCCTTTACTTAATCCTCCCTCCCATTAACCCTCAACAAAAAAAAAACTTTCTTAAAAGGTTTATTATATGCCTCAATGCGTATCATATTGTGTGTGCGAAATCAACAAAACAGTTGTAAAAATTTTCCCAAAGGATTTGTCTCTGTTTGAAATGAACAAATTGAAATATATTCATACAAACGCATTGTACATATAAAGACAACAAAATACCCACAATGAAGCAACAGCGCGATATACATATTATGCCATTAAATTTTTAGTGTTGTTGTCATCGGTGGTGATGGTGCGTCAATTTGCCCTTAAGTATAAAATACACACGCAGTCAGAACGCAATTGCAATACGTGCGACTATTTACATGATGTCAGCAAGTCAATGGGATTTTGGTTGTTTGATTACCACGCATAACTACTTCAGTAAAAATGATGTAAGTTTGTTTAATGCATTGGTCGGGTGGTTACAGCCGTCAGGGACCGAGAGCTTTCCGATTAGCATAGTTTTTGTAGCGATAGTCTAAAACAGGGGACCTCTATGGGCAGTCTATATTTTGGATTCTAGTCTCAGTTTAAATTGTAATCTCGCCAATAGTAAAAGGTTTAGTGTGGCGGACTGTAGTCTTGTCTATAGTGTAGTCTATAGTCTAAGTCTATAGTCCTAGTCCTAGGTCTAGTCATCGTATAGTCGATAGTTGTCTATAGTCCTAGTCTATAGTCTAGTCATAGGTCTAGTCTATAGTCTAGTCTATAGTCTAGTCTATAGTCCTAGTCTATGTCGAGTCTATAGTCTAGTCTATAGTCTAGTCTATAGTCTAGTCTAGTCTATAGTCTAGTCTATAGTCTAGTCTATAGTCTAGTCTATAGTCTCTATAGTCTAGTCTATAGTCTAGTCTAGTCTATAGTCTAGTCTAGTCTATAGTCTAGTCTAGTCTATAGTCTAGTCTATAGTCTAGTCTATAGTCTAGTCTATAGTAGTCTAGTCTATAGTCTAGTCTATAGTCTAGTCTATAGTCTAGTCTATAGTCTAGTCTATAGTCTAGTCTATAGTCTAGTCTATAGTCTAGTCTATAGTCTAGTCTATAGTCTAGTCTATAGTCTAGTCTATAGTCTAGTCTATAGTCTAGTCTATAGTCTAGTCTATAGTCTAGTCTATAGTCTAGTCTATAGTCTAGTCTATAGTCTAGTCTATAGTCTAGTCTATAGTCTAGTCTATAGTCTAGTCTATAGTCTAGTCTATAGTCTAGTCTATAGTCTAGTCTATAGTCTAGTCTATAGTCTAGTCTATAGTCTAGTCTATAGTCTAGTCTATAGTCTAGTCTATAGTCTAGTCTATAGTCCTAGTCGATAGTCTAGTCTATAGTCTAGTCTATAGTCTAGTCTAATAGTCTAGTCTATAGTCTAGTCTATATCTAGTCTATAGTCTAGTCTATAGTCCTAGTCTATAGTCTAGTCTATAGTCTAGTCTATAGTCTAGTCTATAGTCTAGTCTATAGTCCTAGTCTATAGTCTAGTCTATAGTCTAGTCTATAGTCTAGTCTATAGTCCTAGTCTATAGTCTAGTCTATAGTCTAGTCTATAGTCTAGTCTATAGTCTAGTCTATAGTCTAGTCTATAGTCTAGTCTATAGTCTAGTCCTATAGTCTAGTCTATAGTCTAGTCTATAGTCTAGTCTATAGTCTAGTCTATAGTCTAATCTATAGTCTAGTCTATAGTCTAGTCTATAGTCTAGTCTATAGTCTAGTCCATAGTCTAGTCTATAGTCTAGTCTATAGTCTAGTCTATAGTCTAGTCTATAGTCTAGTCTATAGTCTAGTCATAGTCCAGTCTATAGTCTAATCTATAGTCCAGTCTATAGTCTAATCTATAGTCTAGTCTATAGTCTAGTCTAGAGTCTAGTCTATAGTCTAGTCTAGCTAGACTATAGACTAGACTATAGACTAGACTATAGACTAGACTATAGACTAGACTATAGACTAGACTATAGACTAGACTATAGACTAGACTATAGACTAGACTATAGACTAGACTATAGACTAGACTATAGACTAGACTATAGACTAGACTATAGACTAGACTATAGACTAGACTATAGACTAGACTATAGACTAGACTATAGACTAGACTATAGACTAGACTATAGACTAGACTATAGACTAGACTATAGACTAGACTATAGACTAGACTATAGACTAGACTATAGACTAGACTATAGACTAGACTATAGACTAGACTATAGACTAGACTATAGACTAGACTATAGACTAGACTATAGACTAGACTATAGACTAGACTATAGACTAGACTATAGACTAGACTATAGACTAGACTATAGACTAGACTATAGACTAGACTACAGACTAGACTATAGACTAGACTATAGACTAGACTTTAGTCTAGTCAATAGTCTAGTATATAGTCTAGTCTGTAAGAGTATATCTTGACTATAGTCTATTATCTTGTCTGAAGTTTAGTCTAGTTTATAGTCCATGTTCCCTTTTTGACGATCATTGTTGTAAACTGTAAACGTGGATTTTACATATAAAGTGTAAATGCGTAAATGAAACTATTATAGAACATATGCTGTGACCTTGAGCCTATAGCAACAACCATCATACATGCAACAATCATGATGCGTTTCATTTTAAAACGAAGAAAAAAGGATGTATGAAAAAATCATACAACAGGATGAAGAAAATGCGTGTTGTATGCAAATACTTGGAAAGTGCACCAAAGTATATCTGTGTGTGTGCTAGTGGATTCAACAAATTTTCCATTGGATTTTACGCGCTTTTTCGCCCTTACACATTTAACCATATAAATGTGCGTAAATGTTTGCCATTTACGGATGCAGTAGTTAAAAACGGTATTGCCACAAATACCTTAAAACTCCACATATAAAAAGATTATTTTGGTGTAAAAATGTTAACACCTTTTGAACTCTGTTTTAAAAATATCTTCAAAATTTCTGTAGATTTTGCTGTTGCTTGTGAAAGTCCTTGACCTTTTACTTTTTTGACCCATATTTGCCTGAAGTTTGTTGAGGATATTCTTTACTCCCTGCTTTCTTTTATATTTCAATAACAGCTTTAAACAAAAATTCCTTGCCTTTTTACTCATACTTCTCTCCCACTACCCCTTCACAAACAACCAATGTCATCTGGTGTCCTTGAAGCTTTCATATATATGGTATAGAAAGAAGTAACAAAAGCAAAAAAAAAAAAAAAAAAACAACTCCGGACATAACAAAAATCATGCATAGCACTCTTTGGTATATCCTTTTTTCTCTCAACATATCCCCAAGTATAAAATCTTGCGTTTTTTCTAACTACATGTGTCTGAAGTGTGTGTCTGTATATTTGTGTTTGCTTGTATCTATAAATGTCTCTATATCTCTTGTCTAACCCATTTCTAACACAAATACCGAAAATAAAGAAAAATATCACATTGAAAAGTAACAAGAAAAAAAATACACAAAAATTTTCTGTTCCAAACAAGTCGGAAAAAAAGAAAACATACATATTGTTGGGGGTAAAAAAAGGAAAATATTTCACACTCAACTCAAGCAAGAAATGTTGCTTTTTCTATGCTGCTGACTTGCCCTTGTTCTTGGTACAACTAAACATTGAACCCGGTCAGCCAGTCATCCAACGTATCATCTAGCTAGACTAGAATGAGACTTTACCCAAAACATAGAAGAAAAAAACACAAAATAACAAAAAATATAAGTCAAAATTGTTCTTTATATTGGGGTTTTTGTTCTTCCCAAACTCATGTAGTAGATGTATGAATAAATAGGAAAAAGTGTTTCTTCCTTAAAACGTTTCAAGTTCCTGTTATTTTTATTTTCCTTGCACCAATATCTTTCTATTTGTTTTCGTTTTTCTAGTCTAGCTAGTGATGATTTAATATTTTTTTGAATTTTTTCAGAAATTTATTGAAAACTGAATTAGAACAAAACTAAAAATAGCACAGAACCGAACTAGAACTGAACTAGAACTGAACTAGAACTGAACTAAAACTGAACTAGAACTGAACTAGAAACTGAACTAGAACTGAACTAGAACTGAACTAGAACTGAACTAGAACTGAACTAGAACTGAACTAGAACTGAACTAGAACTGAACTAGAACTGAACTAGAACTGAACTAGAACTGAACTAGAACTGAACTAGAACTGAACTAGAACTGAACTAGAACTGAACTAGAACTGAACTAGAACTGAACTAGAACTGAACTAGAACCGAACTAGAACTGAACTAGAACTGAACTAGAACTGAACTAGAACTGAACTAGAACTGAACTAGAACTGACCTAGAACTGAACTAGAACTGAACTAGAACTGAACTAGAACTGAACTAGAACTAACTAGAACTGAACTAGAACTGAACTAGAACTGAACTAGACTGAACTAGAACTGAACTAGAACTGAACTAGAACTGAACTAGAACTGAACTAGAACTGAACTAGAACTGAACTAGAACTGAACTAGAACTGACTAGAACTGAACTAGAACTGAACTAGAACTGAACTAGACTGAACTAGGAGAACTGACTAGGACTGAACTAGAACTGAACTAGAACTGAACAAGAACTGAACTAGAACTGACTAGAACTGAACTGAACTGAACTAGAACTGAACTAGACTAACTAGAACTGAACTAGAACTGAACTAGAACTGAACTAGAACTGAAACTAGAACTGAACTAGAACTGAACTAGAACTGAACTAGAACTGAACTAGAACTGAACTAGAACTGAACTAGAACTGAACTAGAACTGAACCTAGAACTGAACTAGAACTGAACTAAACGAACTAGAACTGAACTAGAACTGAACTAGAACTGAACTAGAACTGAACTAGAACTGAACTAGAACTGAACTAGAACTGACTAGAACTAGAACTGAACTAGAACTGAACTAGAACTGAACTAGACTATACTGAACTAGAACTGAACTAGAACTGAACTAGAAACTGAACTAGAACTGAACTAGAACTACTGAACTAGAACTGAACTAGAACTGACTAGAACTGAACTAGAACTGAACTAGAACTGAACTAGAACTGAACTAGAACTGAACTAGAACTGAACTAGAACTGAACTAGAACTGAACTAGAACTGAACTAGAACTGAACTAGAACTGAACTAGAACTAGAAACTAGAACTAGAACTAAGACTAGAACTGAACTAGAACGGAACGAGAACTGAACTAGAACTGAACTAGAACTGAACTAGAACTGAACTAGAACTGAACTAGAACTGAACTAGAACTGAACTAGAACTGAACTAGAACTGAACTAGAACTGAACTAGAACTGAACTAGAACTGAACTAGAACTGAACTAGAACTGAACTAGAACTGAACTAGAACCTGAACTGAACTAGAACTGAACTAGAACTGACTAGAAATAACTAGAACTGAATTTAACTCTACAGCTTTAAGAAAAGTATGTACTAAGCTCTTCCTGTCATCCATAAAAACGTACCTTGAGGTGTTATGACATTATTTATTTAGCTTTTATGTTTCATTACAACACAAACGAAACATTCAACAACCACGATTTTGTTAATTTAAAATACAAACTTCAATTGACTCCAAACACCCCAAATTTTTTGTTAGATATTTCATACATGTGCGTTTAAAATATGCGTTTTTAAAGCTTTTCATATCATTCTGCTAAAAATGCATTTGTTGACATTCACTCATTCATTCACTATTCACTTTGCTACACTTTTAGTTAGAGTTGGAGGAAGTATGCCGTACAAAAGGGTTGAAATAGCGATTTGGTTTATATATTTTTGTCTGTTTGATTTTTGCGTTAACAGAGAGGAAATGAAATGGAAAGTTTATTTTTATAAAAAGTGGTTTAAAATATTTTATATAACATATTTTTTAGGCATTTTGCAGACAAAAGGAGAAAAAACATAGACTCCAATGAACTTGAATGTTTGTGCAAAAAAAATGGAATTTATCCATTTTTATGGCAAAATGGTTTAAAACTATGTTATTGCGTAAAAAAATATGGCTTCTATAGAAATTTAAAATAAAGTGTAGCATACTTTTGGTATAACAAATATATAGTCTAGTGTTACGGATCAATCATAGCTTAACATTAGGCTTTTAATTTTGATTGTTTTTGTATTTAAAACTTTTATTTTTGTTAATTTTATGGGAATATTTCTAATTTTATTTAATTTATCTTAAGAACTTAAAGCATACTTTTCTGTTTCACTTAATCTATTTATTTAACAACCCAAGCCTTTATTTTTCAATTCGCAAAATATCATCATAGTCATCCAAATTATTCAACATTTGGTTTTAAAATTATTACATTATAGTTTTTTTCATTATTACCAACAAACCAGTACAATAAAAAGCCAAAATTTATTTTTGTATCTGTATGTGGTTTAAATTGCTGAAAGTGGCCATGTATACGAAACCAATATTTTGTGGCCGCCATGTAAGACCACATTATCGAAATTGCACTCATCATCACAAGTATTATGGATAATGAATATCCTTTCAACCTGTTTATTTCCTCTACTCTGCCTGCAAGTAAGGATGTTAAGGTATTTTACATTTGTATATGTAACTACATGATGTGTGTAAATGTTTAAATCAATAGGTAGTTTGTAGTTGTCATCATTTCGGTTGTGTTGCAGGTTGTGCTATTTGTTGTATTGCATTGTGGCATAATATATTGAATTTTCATTGCATTATTTGTCTTTTCAATTAATAAAGAAGTTTTTCTTTCATAGTAGTTGCAGTTATCCTCATCATAATTTTAAAATCATTAAATATATAAAAATCTGTTGGGCAATATACATTGGCCAATAACCACAATAACATATGGCCAATAAGCAAGAAATATCGGACAACGATATTTCAGTTGCTGTCAATTTAACAATATGCCAACCGCACATATATTTTATGTATGTGATAAATAAAATTGTGTATCGTTTAAAAAGGGCATTAATATTTGATAACTATATGAATTGCTAGCCTAAAAGCAGGCATTACAAGTGTTTAAATTAAAATGCCTTAAAGTATGCTATTCTAAAAGTTAAATATCATAAATAAACAAAACATTATCTATAGGCAAGTCTGCAGAATAGGTTACAGATTTGGTACTAAACTTGTCTATATCTGCACCCTAGTTATGTCTAGAATAGAGTCTAGTCTATCGTATGGACCATAGTATGAATTATATATAGTCTAGTCTATAATAGACTACAGACTGGACTGTAGTCTAGTTTATGCTACAGTTTAGACTATAATCTAGTCTTATCCATAGACTCAACTATTGTCTAGTCTATAGTCTGAACTAATCGTTTGGACTATAGTGTGAACTAAATTCTTCACTATAGTCTAGTCTATAAAGTATAGTCTAGTCTCTAGCCTGTAGTCCAGTTGTCTGGACAACAGTCTAATCTGGACTAAAGTCTAATCTGAACTGTAATCTAGTCTATAGTATGGACTATAGTAAAGTCTATAGTATGGATTATAGTAAAGTCTATAGTCTGGACTATAGTCTAGTCTATAGTCTGGACTATAGTCTAGTCTATAGTCTGGACTATAGTCTAGTCTATGGTATGCACTCTAGTCTAGTCTGTCTTATGGACTATAGTCTAGTATATAGTATGGACTGTAGTCTAGTCTACAGTCTGGACTGTAGTCTAGTATAAGGTTTGGACTATAGTCTAGTCTATAGTCTGCACAATAGTCTAGTCTACAGTCTGCTCTATGGTCTAGTTTATAGTCTGGACTATAGTCTAGTCTATAGTCTGGACCATAGCCTGCTCTATAGTCTAGTCTATAGTCTGGACTATAGTTTCAGTCTATAGTCTGGACTATAGTCTAGTCTATAGTCTGCACTATAGTCTAGTCTATAGTCTGCACTATAGTCTAGTCTATAGTCTGCATTATAGTCTAGTCTAGTCTATAGTCTGCACTATAGTCTAATCTATAGTCTGGACTATAGTCCTGATTCGCTTTAATTGACAATATTATTAAAATTAACTAAACAATTTACCTTTAAAATATTCCAAAGCACTAATAGTTGTCTATAACATTTTTAACTACAAAATCAAAATTCAATTGAAAAGTAATTAAATTTCAAAATATGAGAGACGAAATTAGAGGCAACAAATAAAACTACATGTTTTATCAATTTTGTTAATATTTCTAATATTTTTTAAACAAATTTTTTTCGTGACAAAAAATGATTTATAAAAAATATCTGGTAAAAGGTTAAAAATCTCAATATACATAATACATACAACAACACACACACTTGGGCAACTAAACGTTTATGTACATGTGTGTGCATTTCTATTTATTTATATTTTTTTCCTTTACTCTCAGAAAACCCACCCTCTCCAACAAAAAAATCTGAAAAAATTGTTAATACCAGCAGCCAGTACATAGCAAAAAACTATAGTGAACACATTTTGGTGCAAAAAGCTCCGCCCTGCTAGTGGATACCATGTGAATAACATAAAACATACATTTGGAAACGAAAAAAAAAAAACAACAACGGCAATTTTGTTAAAACAATGTTTTTATTTTAATCAGCAAGAACCATTTTTTTCAGATGCATTATTTTGTTGTTGATTTTTTGTGCAGTTTGCCACATTTTCCCTGACTTTTTCTTTAACAACGGAGAAATGTTTTGTGTGAGCGGTTAGTAAAGGGGGTTGGTTGGTTGCCAGTATTGTTTATCAAATATTAAAATAAAATTTAATACAAATACAGGTGTACGTGTACAGGAACAGAAGTAAAGAATAGTTAAAGGTGTTTTAATTGTTGCAACAAACAACAGAAATAGAGAGTGATAAGTATTAAAATTGAATGTGTTCATGTTGCATAAAGCACGGTTTAATAGTGCTGTATTATCTACCAAATGACCAAAAGTAGGTTAATTATAAATAATTTAATTTGATGTGAATATAAATATTCACTTCCAAAATTGAAGTCTATAGTCTAGTCTATGGTCTAGTCTATGGTCTAGTCCATAGTCTAGTCTAGTTTATAGTCTAGTCTATAGTCTAGTCTATAGTCTAGTCTATAGTCTAGTCCTATAGTCTAGTCTATTGTCTAGTCTATAGTCTAGTCTATAGTCTAGTCTATAGTCTAGTCTATAGTCTAGTCTATAGTCTAGTCTATAGTCTAGTCTATAGTCTAGTCTATAGTCTAGTCTATAGTCTAGTCTATAGTCTAGTCTATAGTCTAGTCTATAGTCTAGTCTATAGTCTAGTCTATAGTCTAGTCTATAGTCTAGTCTATAGTCTAGTCTATAGTCTAGTCTATAGTCTAGTCTATAATCTAGTCTATAGTCTAGTCTATAGTCTAGTCTATAGTCTAGTCTATAGTCTAGTCTATAGTCGAGTCTACAGTCCTAGTCTATAGTCTAGTCTATAGTCTAGTCTATAGTATAGTCCATAGTATAGTCTATAGTCTAGTCTATAGTCTAGTCTATAATCTAGTTATAGTCTAGTCTATAGTCTAGTCTATAATCTAGTCTATAGTCTAGTCTATAGTCTAGTCTATAGTCTAGTCTATAGTCTAGTCTATAGTCTAGTCTATAGTCTAGTCATAGTCTAGTCTATAGTCTAGTCTATAGTCTAGTCTATAGTCTAGTCCATAGTATAGTCTATAGTCTAGTCTATAATCTAGTCTATAGTCTAGTCTATAGTCTATTCTATAATCTAGTCTATAGTCTAGTCTATAGTCTAGTCTATAGTCTACATCTATAGTCTAGTCTACAGTCTAGTCTATAGTCTAGTCTATAGTCTAGTCTATAGTCTAGTCTATAGTCTACTCTAGTAGTCTTAGTCTACTATAGTCTACTCTATAGTCTACTCTATAGTCTAGTCTATAGTCTAGTCTATAAGTCTAGTCTATAGTCTAGTCTATAGTCTAGTCTATAGTCTAGTCTATAGTCTAGTCTATAGTCTAGTCTAGTAGTCTATAGTCTAGTCTATAGTCTAGTCTATAGTCTAGTCTATAGTCTAGTCTATAGTCTAGTCTATAGTCTAGTCTATAGTCTAGTCTATAGTCTAGTCTATAGTCTATCTATAGTCTAGTCTATAGTCTAGTCTATAGTCTAGTCTATAGTCTAGTCTATAGTCTAGTCTATAGTCTAGTCTATAGTCTAGTCTATAGTCTAGTCTATAGTCTAGTCTATAGTCTAGTCTATAGTCTAGTCTATAGTCTAGTCTATAGTCTAGTCTATAGTCTAGTCTATAGTCTAGTCTATAGTCTAGTCTATAGTCTAGTCTATAGTCTAGTCTATAGTCTAGTCTATAGTCTAGTCTATAGTCTAGTCTATAGTCTAGTCTATAGTCTAGTCTATAGTCTAGTCTATAGTCTAGTCTATAGTCTAGTCTATAGTCTAGTCTATCTCTATAGTCTAGTCTATAGTCTAGTCTATAGTCTAGTCTAGTCTAGTCTATAGTCTAGTCTATAGTCTAGTCTATAGTCTAGTCTATAGTCTAGTCTATAGTCTAGTCTATAGTCTAGTCTATAGTCTAGTCTATAGTCTAGTCTATAGTCTAGTCTATAGTCTAGTCTAGTCTAGTCTATAGTCTAGTCTATAGTCTAGTCTATAGTCTAGTCTATAGTCTAGTCTATAGTCTAGTCTATAGTCTAGTCTATAGTCTAGTCTATAGTCTAGTCTATAGTCTAGTCTATAGTCTAGTCTATAGTCTAGTCTATAGTCTAGTCTATAGTCTAGTCTATAGTCTAGTCTATAGTCTAGTCTATAGTCTAGTCTATAGTCTAGTCTATAGTCTAGTCTATAGTCTAGTCTATAGTCTAGTCTATAGTCTAGTCTATAGTCTAGTCTATAGTCTAGTCTATAGTCTAGTCTATAGTCTAGTCTATAGTCTAGTCTATAGTCTAGTCTATAGTCTAGTCTATAGTCTAGTCTATAGTCTAGTCTATAGTCTAGTCTATGTCTAGTCCTAGTCTAGTCTATAGTCTAGTCTATAGTCTAGTCTATAGTCTAGTCTATAGTCTAGTCTATAGTCTAGTCTATAGTCTAGTCTATAGTCTATATGTCTATAGTCTAGTCTATAGTCTAGTCTATAGTCTAGTCTATAGCTCCTAGTCTAGTATTGTCTAGTCTATAGTCTAGTCTATAGTCTAGTCTATAGTCTAGTCTATAGCCTAGTGTATAGTCTAGTCTATAGTCTAGTCTATAGTCTAGCTATAGTCTAGTCTATAGTCTAGTCTATAGTCTAGTCTATAGTCTAGTCTATAGTCTAGTTATAGTCTAGTCTATAGTCTAGTCTATAGTCTAGTCTATAGTCTAGTCTATAGTCTAGTCTATAGTCTAGTCTTATAGTCTCGTCTATAGTCTAGAGTCTATGTCTAGTCTATAGTCTAGTCTATAGTCTAGTCTATAGTCTAGTCTATAGTCTAGTCTATAGTCATAGTCTAGTCTATAGTCTAGTCTATAGTCTAGTCTATAGTCTAGTCTATAGTCTAGTCTATAGTCTAGTCTATAGTCTAGTCATAGTCTAGTCTATAGTCTAGTCTATAGTCTAGTCTATAGTCTAGTCTATAGTCTAGTCTATAGTCTAGTCTATAGTCTAGTCTATAGTCTAGTCTATAGTCTAGTCTACAGTCTAGTCTATAGTCTAGTCTATAGTCTAGTCTATAGTCTAGTCTACAGTCTAGTCTATAGTCTAGTCT
Source organism: Lucilia sericata (assembly GCF_015586225.1). Lineage (NCBI taxonomy): Eukaryota > Metazoa > Arthropoda > Insecta > Diptera > Calliphoridae > Lucilia > Lucilia sericata. Next base: position 162,351 of record NW_023994921.1, read on the forward strand.
ATAGTCTAGTCTATAGTCTAGTCTACAGTCTAGTCTATAGTCTAGTCTATAGTCTAGTCTATAGTCCAGTCTACAGTCTAGTCTATAATCTAGTCTATAGTCTAGTCTATAGTCTAGTCTATAGTCTAGTCTATAGTCTAGTCTATAGTCTAGTCTATAGTCTAGTCTATAGTCTAGTCGATAGTCTAGTCTATAGTCTAGTCTATAGTCTAGTCTATACTCTAGTCTATAGTCTAGTCTATAGTCTAGTCTATATTCTAGTGTATAGTCTAGTCTATAGTCTAGTCTATACTCTAGTCTATAGTCTAGTCTATAGTCTAGTCTATAGTCTAGTCTATATATAAAAATATCACTTGTTGACTTCAATTATAAAATAATTACAAATTTCTATATTTTAAACTCTTCCTGTTCGCCTACCCCTAAAACTATACTTTATATTTCAATGTTATAAACAAAATTACAAATTATCATAGTTTGTCCCTGTTCATTAAAAAATCCACTAACAAAATGTTTATATTTATTGTTTAACTTAATTAAATATGACATTTTCATCACAATATTATTATTACAGTGCCAAAAAATACTCGTTCCCCCCACAACAACAGCAACAACAAACTTTTAAATATAACAGCAAGAAAAAAAGAACAAGAGTTAATTGCATATTTTCAGGCGAATAAATTTGTACAAACTTGTTGTATTTCATTTTATTTATATTACTTCGCATATTTCATCCTGTTTTTTTTTAGAGTAAGTGTAGCTGTGTGCGAGCATGAACATTTAATTAACCTCAAACCTTTATATTAAATCATTAGCATACCTTATTGGGTTGAGGGGATACACAAGCTGCGTTGCCGCACTAACTTTTTGCTGTGTGGCAGTGTTGGTTATTGTGCAGCCCAAAATGAGACACTACAAAATGTTTAAATTACACAAAAGGACATAAGGAAATAACACTAAAAAATATAATAAAAATAAAACTAGAACGCATTTCTTGGTGGCAAGGCAGCTACTAAAGTACTGTACTACAGAGTTAACAAGACAAGTAGGATGCCACACAATAAGAGCATCATCATTATGCCACGGTGTGTACTTAATTGAACGAATTTCATTTTAGAAAATTAACAACAATTAGAAACAACCAACAACTATAACGATAAAATACCTTCATACTGCAACACATACACACACTAGCACTTAACCCAAGACCCTTTGCATTTCTAACAATGATGCACTCTCCATAAGGCAAACATTCAATGGTGGCAAAATGTAGCAACAAAAAGGTTAAAGTACAAGTAGACAATTCATTTTCTGTTTATACCACGGGCTGTTAATGTGGCAACTTCCGTCGTTTTACAGTTATAAATACGGAAAAGGCATATTGTTACGCGAAGATGTTGTGGCAACGGCAACTTACTTCTACAGCTTCATTACAAGACCATTTTTGGCGAATTTGTTTGTAGTAAGTTGTGCTGCTTGCCACATTACCTTTACATTTTGCAAAATTAGTTAGTGTTTACTTGTCTTGTTGTACATCCTGCATCATTATACGAGGTCATAGTGCAATTAACAGCTACATCCTGTCGACGGAGATGTTCTTAATTTCAGGTTTGGCTTCCTGCCACAGACTTCAGTATTAGTCCTTTTTTCCGTGAGAACTATAGAGTTTCTGTAGCAAATTAAAGGTAATTTAATAAAATCATGTTTAGTGTTGTCGTGCGAAATGGTTAGAGTACTTTAAAGTATTAAGAGGATATAGTTTCATGCTTTTTATTTTCCTTTTTAATATTATTGTTATTTCCTTTCTATAAGTTTTCTGTAGCAATTTAATTTAGGTTACCTTTAAGTATGCATTCTACTGCTAGTTATTGAGGTTACCTAAAAGTATGCAATGTAAAGTATATGTTGGTTTTTTGTTGGAAAATAAATGCATAAACATGTTTAACCTGTTTAGTAATTTACGATGGCATTACTGCACAAATAACGTGCTGAGAATATTATTTCGTTAATGAAGTTTAGGAAAAAAGTGAAAATAAAAACATAAAAAGTATAGTATACTTAAGGTATTGTAAGCAAGAAAAAAATATATTACTAGGGTGACATAGAATATGTTAAATTATTTAAAAAGCATAAGATGTTTAAAAATTCCAATGGGGTCAAATTATGAAAAAGGAACAAACGTATTTTCCTTGTTAGACCAAAATATAGATCATAATATACTGGACTATAGACTAGACTATAGACTAGACTATAGACTAGACTATAGACTAGACTATAGACTGGACTGTAGACTAGACTATAGACTAGACTATAGACTAGACTATAGACTAGACTATAGACTAGACTATAGACTAGACTATAGACTAGACTATAGACTAGACTATAGACTAGACTATAGACTAGACTATAGACTAGACTATAGACTAGACTATAGACTAGACTATAGACTAGACTATAGACTAGACTATAGACTAGACTATAGACTAGACTAGACTAGACTATAGACTAGACTATAACTAGACTATAGACTAGACTATAGACTAGACTATAGACTAGACTATAGACTAGACTATAGACTAGACTATAGACTAGACTATAGACTAGACTATAGACTAGACTATGACTAGACTATAGACTAGACTATAGACTAGACTATAGACTAGACTATAGACTAGACTATAGACTAGACTATAGACTAGACTATAGACTAGACTATAGACTAGACTAAGACTAGACTATAGACTAGACTATAGACTAGACTATAGACTAGACTATAGACTAGACTATAGACTAGACTATAGACTAGACTATAGACTAGACTATAGACTAGACTATAGACTAGACTATAGACTACACTATAGACTAGACTATAGACTAGACTATAGACTAGACTATAGACTAGACTATAGACTAGACTATAGACTAGACTATAGACTAGACTATAGACTAGACTATAGACTAGACTATAGACATAGACTAGACAGACTAGACTATAGACTAGACTATAGACTAGACTATAGACTAGACTATAGACTAGACTATAGACTAGACTATAGACTAGACTATAGACTAGACTATAGACTAGACTATAGACTAGACTATAGACTAGACTATAGACTAGACTATAGACTAGACTATAGACTAGACTATAGACTAGACTATAGACTAGACTATAGACTAGAATATAGACTAGAATATAGACTAGACTATAGACTAGACTATAGACTAGACTATAGACTAGACTATAGACTAGACTATAGACTAGACTATAGACTAGACTATAGACTAGACTATAGACTAGACTATAGACTAGACTATAGACTAGACTATAGACTAGACTATAGACTAGACTATAGACTAGACTACAGACTAGACTATAGACTAGACTATAGACTAGACTATAGACTAGACTATAGACTATAGACTAGACTATAGACTAGACTATAGACTATAGACTATAGACTAGACTATAGACTATAGACTAGACTATAGACTATAGACTAGACTATAGACTATAGACTATAGACTATAGACTAGACTAGACTATAGACTATAGACTAGACTATAGACTATAGACTAGACTATAGACTAGACTATAGACTAGACTATAGACTAGACTATAGACTAGACTATAGACAAACTATAGACTAGACTATAGACTAGACTATAGACTAGACTATAGACTAGACTATAGACTAGACTATAGACTAGACTATAGACTAGACTATAGGCTAGACTAGACTATAGACTAGACTATAGACTAGACTATAGACTAGACTATAGACTAGACTATAGACTAGACTATAGACTAGACTATAGACTAGACTATAGACTAGACTATAGACTAGACTAGACTATAGACTAGACTAGACTATAGACTAGAGACTATAGACTAGACTAGACTATAGACTAGACTAGACTATAGACTAGACTAGACTATAGACTAGACTAGACTAGACTATAGACTAGACTAGACTAGACTATAGACTAGACTAGACTATAGACTAGACTATAGACTAGACTATAGACTAGACTATAGACTAGACTATAGACTAGACTATAGACTAGACTATAGACTAGACTATAGACTAGACTATAGACTAGACTATAGACTAGACTACAGACTAGACTATAGACTAGACTATAGACTAGACTATAGACTAGACTATAGACTAGACTATAGACTAGACTATAGACTAGACTATAGACTAGACTATAGACTAGACTATAGACTAGACTATAGACTAGACTATAGACTAGACTACTAGACTAGACTGAGACTAGACTACTATGGACTAGACTATAGACTAGACTATAGACTAGACTAATAGACTAGGACTATAGACTAGACCTATAGACTAGACTATAGACTAGACTATAGACAAGACTATAGAATAGACTATAGACTTCCGTCCCCTCCCCTTAAATACGCCACTGATCATTCTAAAACTAAAAAAAACGAAATATGTTTCCTTCCTTGTCGTCTTTTGTTTTTTGTATTTATTTTTCGGAATTCTTGATTATTGAGTTTATGTTGAATTATTTTAATGACGTCTTTATTTCAAAATATTTAATCAAGTCAATAATTTGCATTTTTGTCATTATTGTACCTCTACACATATGAATGTATATGGAGGTATGTACATATGTACGTATGAATGTGTTGTGGCATGAAGAAATGATTTGCATCATGAAACCATCAATGATCTAAATAATACAGAAAACGTAAACACAACTTTAGGGAAGAGAGAAGATTCACTTTAAAAATTTTCTTGGTGGTTTGTTGTTTCACATTTTTTTGTTCCATTTTCATTTTACATTTAAAATCGATTTACTTACTTATGGAGCTATGGGTTGGTTTTTTTTTGGATTAATTCATTATATTTGCTGTCCTTATGTTTTTGTGTCTTTTTGGTATACTTTTCGTTTAAGCGAAAAGCAGCAAAAGTCAATGATGTTGATGATCGCTGAGGAATATGGCTGACAACTGACATTACGGCATGCAGCTTTCCTGTGTTCTCCGACTCAATATTGTGTTCTAAATAATACAAAATGCTTAATACCCTGTTTACTATTGATGCATCATGGTTGGCAAGAAAAAAAAGTATTGAAAAATTGTAGCTCATTTGAATTTAGCTTTTGTCTGCTTAGTTTCGTTTCTTTTAATGTATTTAATTTAATGCAAAATTCTTTGTTTTTATTCTTAAACAGAGATTTCATTAAAAATGTTAAAAGAAGTATCAATTTATTTTTGTTGGTTTTTCTTTTGTTTTTCGTTTTTGTGGGTTTCTTAAGAATAATGAAATCGATAAGATGTGGAAATGAAACTTAAATGAATTCAAGGGGAAATTACAAAAACTGTTCGAATGTAGCAGATGTTTCTTGAAGAACTGTGAATTAGAGCTTTTTTAATGAAACTAAAAGCAGTTAAAATTATCAATAATTATAATTTGCATATTAGAAATGAATTAGTTTTAAATAGAATATTTAGTGAAATATCATAAACTTTGATTACATACTGTTCAGTTCTAATAATGTTCTAGTTCAGTTCTAATAATGTTCTAGTTCAGTTCAGTCAGTTCAGTAGTTCTAGTTCAGTTCTAGTTCGTTCTAGTAGTTCAGTTCTAGTTCAGTTCTAGTTCAGTAGTTCTAGTTCAAGTTTCTAGTTCAGTTCTAGTTCAGTTCTAGTTAAGTTCTAGTTCAGTTCTAGTTCAGTTCTAGTTCAGTTCTAGTTCAGTTCTAGTTCAGTTCTAGTTCAGTTCTAGTTCAGTTCTAGTTCCTAGTTCAGTTCTAGTTCAGTTCTAGTTTCAGTTTCTAGTTCATTTCTAGTTCAGTTCTAGTTCAGTTCTAGTTTCAGTTTCTAGTTCAAGTTCTAGTTCGTTCTAGTTCACAGTTCTAGGTTCATTTCTAGTTCAGTATCTAGTTCAGTTCTAGTTCAGTTCTAGTTCAGTTCTAGTTCAGTTCTAGTTCAGTTCTAGTTCAGTTAGGTCCGTTCTAGGTTCAGTTTAGTTCAGTTCTAGTTCAGTTCTAGTTCAGTTCTAGTTCGTTCTAGTTCAGTTCTAGTTCAGTTCTAGTTCATTTTCTAGTTCAGTTCCTAGTTCAGTTCTAGTCGGTTCTAGTTTCAGTTCTAGATTCAGTTCTAGTTCAGTTCAGGTTCAGTTCTAGTTCAGTTCTAGTTCAGTTCTAGTTCAGTTCTAGTTCAGTTCTAGTTCAGTTCTAGTTCAGTTCTAGTTCAGTTCTAGTTCAGTTTCTAGTTCAGTTCTAGTTCAGTTCTAGTTCAGTTCTAGTTCAGTTCTAGTTCAGTTCTAGTTCAGTTCTAGTTCAGTTCTAGTTCAGTTCTAGTTCAGTTCTAGTTCAGTTCTAGTTCAGTTCTAGTTCAGTTCTAGTTCAGTTCTAGTTCAGTTCTAGTTCAGTTCTAGTTTAGTTCCATTTCAGTTCTAGTTCAGTTCTAGTTCAGTTCTAGTTCACTTCTAGTTCAGTTCTAGTTCAGTTCTAGTACAGTTCTAGTTCAGTTCTAGTTCAGTTCTAGTTCAGTTCTAGTTCAGTTCTAGTTCAGTTCTAGTTCAGTTCTAGTCAGTTCTAGTTCAGTTCTAGTTCAGTTCTAGTTCAGTTCTAGTTCAGTTCTAGTTCAGTTCTAGTTCAGTTCTAGTTCAGTTCTAGTTCAGTTCTAGTTCAGTTCTAGTTCAGTTCTAGTTCAGTTCTAGTTCAGTTCTAGTTCAGTTCTAGTTCAGTTCTAGTTCAGTTCTAGTTCAGTTCTAGTTCAGTTCTAGTTCAGTTCTAGTTCAGTTCTAGTTCATGTTCTAGTTCAGTTCTAGTTCAGTTCAGTTCAGTTCTAGTTCAGTTCTAGTTCAGTTCTAGTTCAAGTTCTAGTTCCGTTTTTCTAGTTCAGTTCTAGTTCAGTTTCTAAAGTTCAGTTCTAGTTCAGTTCTAAGTTCAGTTCTAGTTCAGTTCTAGTTCCAGTTCTAGTTCAGTTCTAGTTCAGTTCTAGTTCAGTCCTAGTTTCAGTTCTAGTTTAGTTCTAGTTAAAATTTCTTATTAGAAATGTATTTGAAATCGTTCATAATTTTCTTTCTAATAATTCGGAAAAACAAATTTTCTAACAAATACCAATTTCTAATTAAAATAAAACTATTATTTAAATATTTATTTTGCAAGCCAACCAGCATCTGTTCCTGCTGTTGGTTGTTTGGGCAAAAATGCAAAAAAAAAAAATATAAATAGAATTTTTGGTCTGTGGCAAAAAATAAAAAAATTTGCATATAAATTTCATTCTCATTTTTTAGGAGGCTTATTTCATTTATATAACAATCTTTATATACGTAAAAGAAATTAGCATAAACTACAAAATTAACCCTTTTTCCCAACTAAACGTAATATAACAAATTTCGTTTCCCTCAAAACACCGTTCGCATGGACATAAAACACCCCATTTTCGTCAAAAGTACATGAAAATAAAATTGTCATTTGAAAGACAAGATTAATTAAAATGCATAATTATAATGGGCAAAAATGTTTGCTATTAAAAAAGCCTTAATTGTATTAATTCTTTCATTATATACACATAAATAGTACACAGACAGCTGGACTTATTTAAGTTGAAGTTGATTTCTTGAGCAGACATTTTTCACTTTTATAAATAAGAATAAATATTTAGAAATGCAAATCAATTGATAGAAATATGTACAAAAACCAACCCCTTTCGGTTCTAAGGGTTTTCGCCAAATCATCATTAGAAAAATGTCTTTAACAAACAAGTGTGTTTCTGGTTGTTGTTGAAAATTATTTTCTTATTTCATATAAATTAGCATAAAATTTGTCTCTTGAAGACGTTGCAAACATTTTGCCCGGCCTGTGTACAAGATTTTGTGGTTTTCAATGTTTTCTTACAATTAATTATGTTTCTCTTCTCATTTCTTCTTTATTTTGAACCGACTGCTTTTGTAATTATTCTTAGCATACGAAAATATTTTCGAATTAATATTGAGTCATCTATAATTGTCGTTTACAAAAATATTTTCTTAATTTATTATTTCTTCTTCATATTTCTCTTGTAAACTCAATTTGCATTGCTAATGCTGAAAAAACCTTTTATTTTTCATACATCTTCAAGACTTTGAAATATTGACTTATTAATTTGTTAAATAACTTTTAAATTAACAAGAAAATATTAATGAATAATAAAATTAAGATTATTTTGTAAAATAATTTTAAACCGATTTTAAGAGACAAATCAAAAAACAACTGAACTAGAACGTAACTATAAGTGAACTGAACTAGAACTGAACTAGAACTGAACTAGAACTGAACTAGAACTGAACTAGAACTGAACTAGAACTGAACTAGAACTGAACTAGAACTGAACTAGAACTGAACTAGAACTGAACTAGAACTGAACTAGAACTGAACTAGATCTGAACTAGAACTGAACTAGAACTGAACTAGAACTAAACTAGAACTAAACTGGTTAGTAACACTTGCCCCACAATTTTTCATTCAAAAACTATACCTTAATTAAAAAATAATAACGAAGCCTTAAAATAGGCAATGCATTTTTTCCTTTTCCTCTAGTATACATAAAAAATGCAATTTAAGATATCTATACGTATATATTTTTTTCTAATTTATGAAATATAAAAAATTTTTTCGATTTAAATTTTATAAAAACAATTTCTTTCTTTTATATTTTTTGTTGAATTTGTCTCAATTGTATTAAATTTTTAGTTTTGCTCTCTCTCACATATTTATAATTTTATTTATTTTATATGCATATAAGATTATATAAACAATTATATATTATTGTTTTCTAGGTATATAAATTAAAAAATATTTGCATGTATCTAACAAAAAAAACTTATAGAAAAGAAAGACAAAATTCAATACAAACCAAACAATTTGTAAATAGGCGAAATTTTTTGAGAGGGTAAAAGGGCAGCTTGTTAGATTTGCAGATACCTGACAATACCCTAAAAGTATGCTTAACTTTTTATACTGCATTTAATTGTATATATATTTCGTATGGATGTTGGTGTATTTGAATATGATTTTGTGTATGTTTTCGTATTATTTGCAACTGTTAATGAAATTTTCTTTACTGGTATTAGGTTTTCAGTAGTAGGGGCATGACATGACATTTTATAGACTTTATATAAGAATCAGTTGAACATATGTATGTATATATAAACTTCTTCTACATCAACATACTGGTGACATAATCCTATTGAGTTTTTATAAAATTCATACTTTTGTATGCACATAATTGTTGTCGTCTGTCTATGTATTAAATAAAAAGTTAAGATGTGTGAGTTTTTAAAATGCAGTTTTAAATCTGTTAAGAAAACATTTTAAATTTATATTTTTCCATATACATATGTGCGTGTGTACGTAAATATAGAAAGAGTTTTACTTTTTTGGTAGTTTGATAAAAATTGCAACATCAAAGTTTAAATATTTTACTTAAACTGGGTATGACTCATTTAAAGTCACAAGAAAAATGCATAAACCAAAATACCTAAATACTAGGTATGAGTTTTATGCAATTATTTTTGATATATAATATTATTTATATTTACACATATACATACAAATACACATTTATATGTATTTTCTTTATATTTCTGCAGTATCTAAAATATCGTTTTATATATAAATGTGAAAATGCATTTATAAGAGCAAAAGTCTTGGAAGGAGTTTGCATTATTTTAATATAATAAATATTGATTTTTTTATGTATATTGTCTCATACCAGTAGGTATTATTTTTATATTAAATCTAAAAACTATATTTTTTATTGCAAAACATTTGAGTGTGTATATAAAATAAAATTAAATAACTTTTAAAAATATATAAAATTAAAATAAATTTCCTTGAAGTATGCTATAGAAAATGCATTTAACAACTAAAATTAAAAAAGCCCATTGTCCTTAAAATATCATAAATATTTGAATTTTTATGTGAATATTGAAAGAAAAGTTGCATTTTTGTTTGAAATTTTGACTTTTAGTGAAAAATCACAACATTCTTAAAAAATCGTATTTGAGTGAAAAATTAAATTTATAGCGCAAAATCAGATTTTTAGTGAAATAACGCATGAAAAATCATATTTTTAGTGAAATAACGCATGAAAATCATATTTTTAGTGAAAATTTTAATTTTTAGTGAAAATTTGAATTTTTAGTGAAAATCTGAATTTTTAGTGAAAATTTTAATTTTAAGTGAAAATTTAAATTTTTACTGAAAAATCGTATTATTCGTGAAAGTTTCATTTTTTAGTGAACATTTGGATTTTTAGTGAAATTTGAATTTTTAGCAAAAATTTGAATTTTAAGTGAAGATGTGAATTTTAGTGAAAATTTGAATTTTTAGTGAAAAACTGAACTAGAACTGAACTAGAACTAAACTAGAACTTAACTAGAACTGAACTAGAACTGAACTAGAACTGAACTAGAACTGAACTAGAACTGACTAGAACTGAACTAGAACTGAACTAGAACTGAACTAGAACTGAACTAGAACTGAACTAGAACTGAACAGAACTGAACTAGAACTGAACTATAACTGAACTAGAACTGAACTAGAACTGAACTAGAACTGAACTAGAACTGAACTAGAACTGAATAGAACTGAACTAGAACTGAACTAGAACTGAACTAGAACTGACCTAGAACTGAACTAGAACGGAACTAGAACTGAACTAGAACTGAACTAGAACTGAACTAGAACTGAACTAGAACTGAACTAGAAACTAATGAACTAGAACTGAACTAGAACTGAAACTAGAACTGAACTAGAACTGAACTAGAACTGAACTAGAACTGAACTAGAACTGACTAGAACTGAACTAGAACTGAACTAGAACTGAACTAGAACTGATAACTGAACTAGAACTGAATAGAACTGAAACTAGAACTGACTGAATTAGAACTGAACGAGAACTGAGCTAGAACTGAACTAGAACTGAACTAGAACTGAACTAGAAACTGAACTATAACTGAACTAGAACTGAAACTAGAACTGAACTAGAACTGAACTAGAACTGAACTAGAACTGAACTAGAACTGAACTAGAACTGAACTAGAACTGACTAAATGAACTAGACTGAACTAGAACTGAACTAGAACTGAACTAGAACTGAACTAGAACTGAACTAGACTGAACTAGAACTGAACTAGAACTGAACTAGAACTGAACTAGAACTGACTAGACGGAACTAGAACTGAACTAGAACTGAACTAGAACTGAACTAGAACTGAACTAGAACTGAACTAGAACTGAACTAGAAACTGAACTAGAACTGAACTAGAACTGAACTAGAACTGAACTAGAACTGTACTAGTACTGAACTAGAACTGAACTAGAACTGAACTAGAACTGAACTCGAACTGAACTAGAACTGAACTAGAACTGAACTAGAACTGAACTGAACTGACTAGAACTGAACTAGGAACTGAACTAGAACTGAACTAGAACTGAACTGAACTGAACTAGAACTGAACAAGGACTGAACAAGGACTGAACTAGAACTGAACTAGAACTGAACTAGAACTGAACTAGAACTGAACTAGAACTGAACACTAGAACTGAACTAGAACTGAACTAGAACTGAACTAGAACTGAACTAGAACTGAACTAGAACTGAACTAGAACTGAACTAGAACTGAACTAGAACTGAACTGAACTGAACTAGAACTGAACTGAACTAGAACTGAACTAGAACTGAACTAGAACTGAACTAGAACTGACTAGAACTGAACTAGAACTGAACTAGAACTGAACTAACTGAACTCGAACTGAACTAGAACTGAACTAGAACTGAACTAGAACTGAACTAGAACTGAACTAGAACTGAACTAGAACTGAACTAGAACTGAACTAGAACTGAACTAGAACTGAACTAGAACTGAACTAGAACTGAACTAGAACTGAACTAGAACTGAACTAGAACTGAACTAGAACTGAACTAGAACTGAACTAGAAAGAACTGAACTAAGGACTGAACAAGGACTGAACTAGAACTGAACTAGAACCGAACTAGAACTGAACTAGAACCGAACTAGAACTGAACTAGAACCGAACTAGAACTGAACTAAAATAAGAACTGAACACAATTAAATCTTACGCTTTACTAAATTTTTCTTCAGCTATTCTGCAAACAGTACTTCTTATTAATTAGAAAGAAAATTAAATTTTTCCTTCACAAGTACTAAATCAACTTCCTCAAAAAAGCTCTTATCCGCCCATTAAATGTCATATTTTGTATATAAAAACTGCTCTCAAAAATAGCTTTATTAAAAATAATTTCCCTAAACAACTAAAAGTATGCTACAATAAAAGTACATTTCATATGATGCTACTTAGGCCAAGTATTATTCTTCATTTCTTTGTGTTTATTTTTATATTTGTTTGTAACTCTTTTGTAACTAATGAAGACAAATTACCTGCGGCTTTGTGTTGTTTTTATTATTTGCAACATCTTCTACTATATATTGTTGTTGTTGTTAGTATTTATATAATTAAGCAACAATAAAACAATACACACATACAACAAATCTACAAACGTGCTTGTAGTGAGTGTATGATTTCAACTGACAAATAGGAAGTGGGCCTTAAAGTATGCTTTAGTTTTTATATTTTTATATGCTTGTGTTGTGTATTTTATTTATTTTTCGTTCCGCTTTATCATACTTAACATACTTAAGTTGTTTTGTTTTTTTATTATTATTTCTCATGTTTATTGTTAGACATTTTTAACAATATAATAAACAGTAAATATTATTTTTATATTATATGTCAAGTTAAGTGGCGACAAACACTTGTAAGGTTTTTAAACTTCTTTTTTAGAAATTGTTTTCCCTAAAAGTAGACTTCATTAAGATAGCTTTTTATGAGAAATTTTGTTAATAAATTTATATTTTTATGACAATATGGTCAAGGGGTTATGTGCTGAAATAACGTTTATTTATATGTATATATATAAAGATATTTCAAACCGTTTTAAATAAAAATGTATATTTCTTACCTCTTTGTATTTTCTGCGATGTTTTGGTGAGGAATATCTTAGTAACTTCCCTGATAAATTGGGACACTCACATGTCCTTTTCGTATATCTGCAATGGAACCACATAAAACAATTTTTATTTCCTATTATAGACAATAGTAATAATTTAAAAAAATTGTTAACTGAACTAGAACTGAACTAGAACAGAACTAGAACTGAACTAGAACTGAACTAGAACTGAAATAGAACTGAAATAGAACTGAACTATAACTGAACTAGAACTGAACTAGAACTGAACTAGAACTGAACTAGAACTGAACTAGAACTGAACTAGAACTGAACTAGAACTGAACTAGAACTAGAACTGAACTAGAACTGAACTAGAACTGAACTAGAACTGAAATAGAACTGAACTAAAACTGAACTAGAACTGAACTAGAACTGAACTAGAACTGAAATAGAACTGAACTAGAACTGAACTAGAACTGAACTAAAACTGAACTAGATCTGAACTAGAACTGAACTAGAACTGAACTAGAACTGAACTAGAACTGAACTAGAACTGAACTAGAACTGAACTAGAACTGAACTAGAACTGAACTAGAACTGAACTAAAACTGAACTAGAACTGAACTAGAACTGAACTAGAACTGAACTAGAACTGAACTAGAACTGAACTAGAACTGAACTAGAACTGAACTAGAACTGAACTAGAACTGAACTACAACTGAACTAGAACTAAACTAGAACTGAACTAGAACTGAACTAGAACTGAACTAGAACTGAACTAGAACTGAACTAGAACTGAACTAGAACTGAAATAGAACTGAACTAGAACTGAAATAGAACTGAACTAAAACTGAACTAGAACTGAACTATCTAGTGCAGTTCTAAGAAAAAATATATATAAAATCATATCATGACATTTTTACCTGACAGAAAACTACTACATGCATATTTTTATTTATTTATATTTTCCCACAAAATAAAAATATGAAAAAATGGAAAAATAAATATGTAAGTTCATGTAATACATGCGTTTGGTTTCTTTAATTGCTGTATATTTCCGTTTACAACATACCGAGACCAGAGAAAAAACGACAACCTTGATGATATGGTTGATGGGAATGAAATGTTTGGTTAAATGATTTTTCAGTTTATGATATAAATATCATCAGCACAAAATTACTTACTAGCATAAAATCATTAATGTGAAATACGCAGCATAAAAAAGGGAATTGTGTGGGTGACTATAAAGGAAATGTTGGTAAAAACCACGAAAAAATTCATATATCTGTGGTTAACCCAAAATATACATATATATGTAAATAAAGTGCCAGGCATAAATATAAGTTAAGGGAAAGACATTTTGCAAAAGAAAATGTAATAAAATTATTTGTTATATTTCGAAAAGTAAAGCATAAACAAGTTGAAGGAAAATGATTTAAAATTAGAAGCATACTTTTAGGTACTTTTATAAATCAAAAGTTTTAAGTGTAGAGATAATTAAAAATGATTAGATATTTAACAAAAATAATGCAAATATTGAGATGTTATCGGAAAGTTGCCTAAAATTTTCAATTGATGAAGAATTTTCCAAATTTTTTTTTTAATCGGAAATATTTAGAAATTTTTCTTAAGTCGATGACAAAGACTAAAGTCTTAATTTTCATATTTATAAACATTTTTAATAAATTCTCTTAATAGAAAACAAAACCTCTTCCTTAAGGATATTTGCCAACAACCGATTTTATTTAAATTAAAAAACTGCATACTTTGAGGCTTAATTAAAAAAACAATTCTACACTATACTTACAGGCTAAAGTTTTGTTTTGTAACTGAAAAAAATAAGTTATTAAAACATTTTTTCAGGCTACAGTTTTCTATAAATTTCCTTACTTTCTTATATGCCTCTAGGTATGGTTGCTACAATATTTATATATAATTTTTTTTGCTGGTATTTAAACAAAAAGTTTGTCAAAAATTTTGTTATTTTTTTCGGCCATCATTCAACACGCATTTGACATGACTTTTATTACAATAGACTTCAATTTCAAATGAGTGTTTGTGCTGGGAATTTTTTCTTCTATTTGGAGCATATACCTTTATATAAAAGACCAAAATATAAACAAAAAAGAGTCAAACTGCCTACTGTTTCCTTTGTAACCATCACACTCCTGTTACTCTGAGCAGAAGCCAAAGCAATTGACCATTGTTCGTTGTAAAATCAAGCTGCAGCAAGCAAAATTTTTGCAAAAGGAGTGGTACGTAGTTTGCTTTTTTTCTCGCACAAACACCAAATGCAAGTGAATTGCCGAAAAAAATGAAACCAAAAATAAGTTCAACTATAAAAGTCTAGAAATTGACAAAAAATCTCCAACGTAAAAAATCCAAATTGCTGTCGATTGTTGCCGGTAGAGTGAGGGCGGTAGAAAATATTTTGTCCATATTATCCTCATATATAGACATTTAACTGAATGCTCAAATGAAAACAGTAATACCTAGTGATTTTTTTTATTTATTTGGCTCATTTTCACAAAACAAGCACAACATATAAGCAAAAATAAGTACAGGGTGGTACCAAGTGGTCAGTCATCGTCATAATGAAATACTACTCGTATTATCAATGGTAGTAACAGCAGCAGCACTCTTCCCTACACATTCCACTCTTATACTTTTTTATTTTTTGTTAATGTTCAACGACTAAATAACGGTGTTGACGTTGAATGCCAATGACGCTGATGACGATGATTCAGATGATGATGATTAAGTTGATGTTTCTTTTTTTTTTCTATTATAACAAAGTCTTTCCATAACTCCTTTAGCATTTACTAGAGAAACTTTAAGGAATGAAATCTTAACTGCATGTCCATAATCTAAATCATAGTCTAGTCTATAGTCTAGTCTATAGTCTAGTCTATAGTCTAGTCTAGTCTAGTCTATAGTCTAGTCATAGTCTAGTCTATAGTCTAGTCTATAGTCTAGTCTATAGTCTAGTCTATAGTCTAGTCTATATCTAGTCTATAGTCTAGTCTAGTCTAGTCTATAGTCTAGTCTATAGTCTAGTCTATAGTCTAGTCTATAGTCTAGTCTATAGTCTAGTCTATAGTCTAGTCTATAGTCTAGTCTATCTAGTCTATAGTCTAGTCTATAGTCTAGTCTATAGTCTAGTCTATAGTCTAGTCTATAGTCTAGTCTATAGTCTAGTCTATAGTCTAGTCTATAGTCTAGTCTATAGTCTAGTCTATAGTCTAGTCTATAGTCTAGTCTATAGTCTAGTCTATAGTCTAGTCTATAGTCTAGTCTCATAGTCTAGTCTATAGTCTAGTCTATAGTCTAGTCTATAGTCTAGTCTATAGTCTAGCTATAGTCTAGTCTATAGTCTAGTCTATAGTCTAGTCATAGTCTAGTCTATAGTCTAGTCTATAGTCTAGTCTATAGTCTAGTCTATAGTCTAGTCTATAGTCTAGTCTATAGTCTAGTCTATATAGTCTAGTCTATAGTCTAGTCTATAGTCTAGTCTATAGTCTAGTCTATAGTCTAGTCTATAGTCTAGTCTATAGTCTAGTCTATAGTCTAGTCTATAGTCTAGTCTATAGTCTAGTCTATAGTCTAGTCTATAGTCTAGTCTATAGTCTAGACTATAGTCTAGCCTATAGTCTAGCCTATAGTCTAGTCTATAGTCTAGTCTATAGTCTATAGTCTAGTCTATAGTCCAGTCTATAGTCTAGTCTATAGTCTAGTCTATAGTCTAGCCTATAGTCTAGCCTATAGTCTAGCCTATAGTCTAGCCTATAGTCTAGCCTATAGTCTAGCCTATAGTCTAGCCTATAGTTTAGCCTATAGTCTAGCCTATAGTCTAGCCTATAGTCTAGTCTATAGTCTAGTCTATAGTCTAGTCTATAGTCTAGTCTATAGTCTAGTTATAGTCTAGTCTATAGTCCAGTCTATAGTCTAGTCTATAGTCTAGTCTATAGTCTAGTCTAGTCTATAGTCTAGTCTATAGTCTAGTCTATAGTCTAGTCTATAGTCTAGTCTATAGTCTAGTCTATAGTCTAGTCTATAGTCTAGTCTATAGTCTAGTCTATAGTCTAGTCTATAGTCTAGTCTATAGTCTAGTCTATAGTCTAGTCTATGGTCTAGTCTATAGTCTAGTCTATAGTCTAGTCTATAGTCTAGTCTATAGTCTAGTCTATAGTCTAGTCTATAGTCTAGTCTATAGTCTAGTCTATAGTCTAGTCTATAGTCTAGTCTATAGTCTAGTCTATAGTCTAGTCTATAGTCTAGTCTATAGTCTAGTCTATAGTCTAGTCTATAGTCTAGTCTATAGTCTAGTCTATAGTCTAGTCTATAGTCTAGTCTATAGTTTAGTCTATAGTCTAGTCTATAGTCTAGTCTATAGTCTAGTCTATAGTCTAGTCTATGGTCTAGTCTATGGTCTAGTCTATGGTCTAGTCTATGGTCTAGTCTATGGTTTAATCTATGGTATAGTCTAGTCTATGGTATAGTCTACTCTTTGGTATAGTCTAGTCTATGGTATAGTCTAGTCTATGGTATAGTCTAGTCTACATTCCAGTCTATAGTCTAATCTATAGAATTTTCGGTTGACAACATAAAACGATCCTATTCTTTTACATCTCTCACATCTATACTTTATTGATCCCTGGTGTAAGTTGTGTGTGTATGGGTGTGTAATTTCCAAAATATTTTATGTTCTTTTCTTTATTTTGCTATGTGAGTTTTATAATTTTTTTAGTAAGTGTTTGTTATTTTTATTTTAATACTTTTTTTTAGATGGCCGCGAATTTATTTGGCATGTGTTTTATTTGTGCCACTGTTGTTAAAGTCGAAAAAAAGTATTTACAAAAAAAAAAATCAAACACTTTACTCATACTCTCAATATTATTGGTCAAAACTCATTTTCGGTACAATTTTTGTGGTGTCTGTACTGGTGCTACTCCTGCTTCAACTCAAGCAAGCACAACTCTTTACTCTACACGTTCTGTTCATTGTTATTTTGTTAATACTGAAAAATAGAAATAAACCACGATCTTTGTTGAAGAATATTTTTTTATTTTCAAACACAAAAAAAATGGAACAAGCGAAAAAGAAGTTAAAATGAAATGATGATTTTAAACAACGACATAAAAATAGAAATAAATATTATAAATACAATATGGGTGTTTCCTCAAGAAGCCTACTCTATAAACAGGACTATAGCCTAAGGTCAGTGTTTTAATTTAATTCCTTAGTCTCGATTGTATGTCCACATTTGCTACAATATTCTGATCCAATAGACAAGTCTGTAGTCTTGTCTATATTCAAGTCTTTATTTTACCATTACCTCACGCAAACACCCATATAACTGTTTTGTTATATTGGTCAAAACAAAAAGTATAACTGAAAAAAATTTACATATTTCCGTTCTATAATGTTTTGTTCCATTTTTTTTTGCGAGCACAAAAA
This sequence comes from Lucilia sericata, assembly GCF_015586225.1. Taxonomy (NCBI): domain Eukaryota; kingdom Metazoa; phylum Arthropoda; class Insecta; order Diptera; family Calliphoridae; genus Lucilia; species Lucilia sericata. The sequence continues at coordinate 180,808 of NW_023994921.1, forward strand.
ATGTACCAAACAACAAGTTACGTACCCATCTACCTAAACTCATACCCAAACACCCTCGTAAACACCACACCATATAGCAAAAAATAACTCAGGGTCTTAAAACTGAAACGTATTAAACAAACACTACACCACCCAGACTTACATTTAAATACCTTGTAGTTTCGGGGACCACTTTTCACATAGCCATTACTGGAATAAAACGTGAATTAACCCCGTAGTACCACGCACTAAGTGAACACCATTTGCTCCTATTTCCGGTAGTATGATCAATAAACCACCCAAAACCGAAGTTAACAATCTTATGCTTATCAGATCTTTACTTCAAAACCTGTCCCGAGTCCTGCCGGGTACAGATACACATGTGATGCCATCTGCAGCACAGAGGTAGTGGCCTGTGTTTTTTGGCTTTTTGGTCACTTGAGTACATGCGTTTGCGAAAACAAAACCAAAAACAACTAGAAAAAATATTTAAAGTGTTCACAACCCATCAATCTCCCCTGCCACCCAGTTGCTTCAAGTTTTTGTAACTTTTTCTAGGCAGCAATTTTTCCAAGGGGTAAGAGTTTCTGCTGTAGAGTAGAATATGTTTAATGCTTTTTTTTTTAATTTTTTGGTAGCACAAACCAAAGATATACAAAATATATGAAAATAAAACAAAATTAAAAACAAAACAAAAAATTCGCGCAACTGTAAGTATTTTGTTATTTGCTGTTTTTGGTTTTATTTAGTTTGTTACTGCTTGGACCAAATGACTACTACTACCACTGCTGCTGCTGCTGTTTGTGACTTGTATGAGTTTCATTCGATTCTGCTCAGATGAATGAGCTTCACGCGAAAGTTTTTGTATTTTTTGCGCTTTTTAATTTTCTTTTATTTTTTTGCAAACGAGGACGACTGTGTTGCTGATTAAACATTAATTAAGGAAAACAATGCTATACATAACAACATAACTGTACTATGTTGCAGGAACAAACTCGCACATGCAAGCACACACACATATCTATATGATGTGGATACTTATAAAATACATACACTATACAATACTTTAGCAAATTCAAATACTACGATTGGACCATTTCTTTAACTTTATGGTCATTTGTTGTATGTTTTAACTAAAAACAAAAATAAATTATATAAAAAGCAGTACAAATGGACTAAATGGAGGGCTGCTACCAGTAGGGCCTTCCGTTATAATCTTTTAACCAGACTATATACTAAACTATAGCTAAGGTAATATACTGAACTATAGACTAGACAATAAACTACCATGTAGACTTGACTACAGACTGGGCTATAGACTTGACTATAGACTAGACTATAGACTAGACTATAGACTACACTATAGACTAGACTATAGACTAAACTATAGACTAGACTATAGACTAGACTATAGACTAGACTATAGACTAGACTATAGACTAGACTATAGACTAGACTATAGATTAGACTATAGACTAGACTATAGACTAGACTATAGACTACACTATAGACTAGACTATAGACTAGACTATAGACTGGGCTACAGACTTGACCATAGACTTGACTATAGACTAGACTATAGACTAGACTATAGACTTGACTATAGACTTGACTATAGACTTGACTATAGACTTGACTATAGACTTGACTATAGACTTGACTATAGACTAGACTATAGACTAGACTATAGACTAGACTATAGACTAGACTATAGACTAGACTATAGACTAGACTATAGACTAGACTATAGATATTTCTTACCAAAATTAGATTTCTGAGTGAAAACATAAAAGTCCATTTTCTGGCTAAACTAAAGGAGCTAGGTAGGGCCTAAACAATGAAAATCTGTGATAACTTATATTTCCTACCAAAATTAGATTTTTGAGTGAAAAAATAAAAGTCCATTTTCTGGCTAAACTAGAAGAGCTAGGGCCTAAAGAATGAAAATCTGTGATCACTTATATTCCCAACCAAAATTCCATTTTTGATTGAAAACATAAGAGTCTATTTTCTGGCTAAACTAGAGGAGCTAGGGCTTAAAGGATGAAAATCTGTGATCACTTTTATTTCCTACTAAAACTTGATTTTTGAGTGAAAACATTAAAGTCCATTTTCTGGCTAAACTAGAAGAGCTAGGGCCTAAACAATGAAAATCTGTGTTCACTTATATTTCCTACCAAAATTAGATTTTTGAGTGAAAACATAAAGTTCCATTTTCTGGCTAAACTAGGGGAGCTAGGCCCTAAAGGATGAAAATCTGTTATCACTTATATTTCCTACCAAAACTCGATTTTTGAGTGAAAACATAAAAGTCTATGTTCTGGCTGAACTAGAAGAGCTAGGGCTTAAAGAATGAAAATCTGTGATCACTTATATTTCCTACCAAAATTCGATTTTTTATTGAAAACATAAAATTACATTTTCTGTCTAAACTAGAGGAGCTAGGCCCTAAACAATGAAAATCTGTGATCACTTATATTTCCTACCAAAATTCGATTTTTGAGTGAAATATAAAAGTCCATTTTCTGGCTACCAAAATTCGGTTTTTGAGTGAAACATAAAAGACCATTTTCTGGCTAAACTAGAAGAGCTAGGGCCTAAACAATGAAAATCTGTGATCACTAATATTTCCTACCAAAATTCGATTTTTGAGTGAAAACATAAAATTCCATTTTCTGGCTAAACTAGAAGAGCTAGGGCCTAAACAATGAAAATCTGTGATCACTGATATTTCCTACCAAAATTCGATTTTTGAGTAAAAACATTTATTTCACTTTTATTTCTTACTTAAACTTGATTTTTGAGTGAAAACATAAAAGTCCGTTTTCTGGCTAAACTAGAGGAGCTAGGGCCTAAACAATGAAAATCGGTAATCACTTATATTTCCTACCAAAATTCGATTTTTGAGTGAAAACATAAAAGTCCATTTTCTAAATAAACTAGAAGAGCTAGGGCCTAAACAATGAAAATCTGTGATCACTTAAATTTCCTACCAAAATTCGATTTTTGAGTAAAAACATTTATTTCACTTTTATTTCTTACTTAAACTTGATTTTTGAGTGAAAACATAAAAGTCCGTTTTCTGGCTAAACTAGAGGAGCTAGGGCCTAAACAATGAAAATCTGTAATCACTTATATTTCCTACCAACATTCGATTTTTGAGTGAAAACATAAAAGTCCATTTTCTGGCTAAACTAGAAGAGCTAGGGCCTAAACAATGAAAATCTGTGATCACTGATATTTCCTACCAAAATTCGATTTTTGAGTAAAAACATTTATTTCACTTTTATTTCTTACTTAAACTTGATTTTTGAGTGAAAACATAAAAGTCCGTTTTCTGGCTAAACTAGAGGAGCTAGGGCCTAAACAATGAAAATCGGTAATCACTTATATTTCCTACCAAAATTCGATTTTTGAGTGAAAACATAAAAGTCCATTTTCTAAATAAACTAGAAGAGCTAGGGCCTAAACAATGAAAATCTGTGATCACTTATATTTCCTACCAAAATTCGATTTTTGAGTGAAAACATAAAAGTCCATTTTCTGGCTAAACTAGAAGAGCTAGGGCCTAAACAATGAAAATCGGTAATCACTTATATTTCCTACCAAAATTCGATTTTTGAGTGAAAACATAAAAGTCCATTTTCTAAATAAACTAGAAGAGCTAGGGCCTAAACAATGAAAATCTGTAATCACTTATATTTCCTACCAAAATTCGATTTTTGAGTGAAAACATAAAAGTCCATTTTCTGGCTAAACTAGAAGAGCTAGGGCCTAAACAATGAAAATCTGTGATCACTTATATTTCCTACCAAAATTCGATTTTTGGCTGAAAACATAAAAGTCCATTTTCTGGCTAAACTAAAAGAGCTAGGGCCTAAACAATGAAAATCGGTAATCACTTATATTTCCTACCAAAATTCGATTTTTGAGTGAAAACATAAAAGTCAATTTTCTGGCTAAACTAGAAGAGCTAGGGCCTAAACAATGAAAATCTGTGATCTCTTATATTTCCTACCAAAATTCTATTCCATTTTCTGGCTAAACTAGAAGAGCTAGGGCCTAAGGAATGAAAATCTGTGATCACTTAAATTTCCTACCAAAATTCGATTTTTGGCTGAAAACATAAAAGTTCATTTTCTGGCTAAACTAGAAATCGGTAATCACTTATATTTCCTACCAAAATTCGATTTTGAGTTAAAACATACAAGTTAATTTTCTGGCTAAACTAAAGGATCTGTGATCACTTATATTTCCTAATAAAACTCGATTTTTGAGTGAAAAGATAAAAGTCCATTTTCTGGCTAAAATAGAGGAGCTATGGCCTAAAGAATGAAAATCTGTCCAAAAGACTATTTTAAAGACTCTTTTATCGTCTAAATTGTAGTTCTCTTGTTACAAACATTTCCACAAAAATAACATAACTAAAACACAACAATAGTTCTATAGGGTAAAAACATCAAACACACAAAAATAGCAACAAAAATCGTAATGAAAACGAGAAAATATATAAATAACAAAAAACGCCACAAGTAAGCATTATTATGTTTTGTTCTTATTTGCAACATCATTATCCTTTATATACATATATGCTCATATGAGTGTTTGCAAGGATGAAATCAAAAAAATAAATAAATTAATAGTAAAAAAAAGAAATCGCGGAATTTCTATAAAAATGCAAAATTACATATTCCTTTTTTTGTTTTGTATTTGCCTGTGTACAAAAATTATTTTAATTTTCTATTTTCATTTCGCGCGAACACATACATACAATCATACATTTCGCTGTTTGAGTTCCTGCCTCCCCTAAATTGTTTCTTTTTAGTTATTTTGCCTTTTGACCATTTGCAAAGGACCACTGCAGTTGCTGTAACTTTTTATCATTTCCTATATGTTGGATTTTTCTCTAAAGATGACGACGACGACTAACGCGTCAATGCTACTGATGGGTGTTAGCTGTGTACCCCATGGTCACATGGTGGCCTCTTTCTTTTTCTATTAGTATGGATGGTCATGTGTTTGCATGGCTGTATGCATGTGTAGTGGTCAATTTTCTTGCTGCTTTTTTTCCGCTATTGTAAAATTTTTGGCAATTGCCAAAAAACGAAGAAATCATTGACAGACATAATAAATTAAAAATGCCAAATTTTTTGTTCTCCAATCTTTTATTTTTAGATTTTTTAATGGTGGTATAAAATTAAAAATAAAAATAAATTTGCATTTGTTTTCATGTGAATGTGTATAATAGCAATTGCTTAACTCCCCTTTTATAGAAATGAGCAAAATAAGAAAATAAAATAGCAGCCAGTTTGATAAATATTTATGAAAATTAAAAGTAAATATTAAGGAAAGTGGGAACGAGGGAATTATGGTCAATAAGTAGGGGAGGGAGCGAAAGCAGAAAGTGAAATTTTCATTTGAATTCAAAAATCCTTACAAATCGAAAGTAAAGAAAATATTTCACAACAGACTCTAAACTAGACTATAGACTAGACTATAGACTAGACTATAGACTAGACTATAGACTAGACTATAGACTATACTATAGACTAGACTATAGACTAGACTATAGACTAGACTATAGACTAGACTATAGACTAGACTATAGACTAGACTATAGACTAGACTATAGACTAGACTATAGACTAGACTATAGACTAGACTATAGACTAGACTATAGACTAGACTATAGACTAGACTTAGACTAGACTATAGACTAGACTATAGACTAGACTATAGACTAGACTATAGACTAGACTATAGACTAGACTATAGACTAGACTATAGACTAGACTATAGACTAGACTATAGACTAGACTATAGACTAGACTATAGACTAGACTATAGACTAGACTATAGACTAGACTATAGACTAGACTATAGACTAGACTAGACTAGACTATAGACTAGACTATAGACTAGACTATAGACTAGACTATAGACTAGACTATAGACTAGACTATAGACTAGACTATAGACTAGACTATAGACTAGACTATAGACTAGACTATAGACTAGACTATAGACTAGACTATAGACTAGACTATAGACTAGGACTATAGACTAGACTATAGACTAGACTATAGACTAGACTATAGACTAGACTATAGACTAGACTATAGACTAGACTATAGACTAGACTATAAGACTAGACTATAGATAGGACTATAGACTAGACTTAGGCTATAGACTAATAGACTAGACTATAGACTAGACTATAGACTAGACTATAGACTAGACTATAGACTAGACTATAGACTAGACTATAGACTAGACTATAGACTAGACTATAGACTAGACTATAGACTAGACTATAGACTAGACTATAGACTAGACTATAGACTAGACTATAGACTAGACTATAGATAGACTATAGACTAGACTATAGACTAGACTATAGACTAGACTATAGACTAGACTATAGACTAGACTATCGACTAGACATAGACTAGACTAATAGACTAGGACTATAGACTAGACTATATGACTAGACTATAGACTAGACTATAGACTAGACTATAGACTAGACTATAGACTAGACTATAGACTAGACTATTAGACTAGACTAGACTATAGACTAGACTATAGACTAGACTATAGACTAGACTATAGACTAGACTATAGACTAGACTATAGACTAGACTATAGACTAGACTATAGACTAGACTATAGACTAGACTATAGACTAGACTAGACTAGACTATAGACTAGACTATAGACTAGACTATAGACTAGACTATAGACTAGACTATGACTAGACTATAGACTAGACTATAGACTAGACTATAGACTAGACTATAGACTAGACTATAGACTAGACTATAGACTAGACTATAGACTAGACTATAGACTAGACTATAGACTAGACTATAGACTAGACTATAGACTAGACTATATATAGACTATAGACTAGACTATAGACTAGACTATAGACTAGACTATAGACTAGACTATAGACTAGACTATAGACTAGACATAGACTAGACTAAGACTAGACTATAGACTAGACTATAGACTAGACTATAGACTAGACTATAGACTAGACTATAGACTAGACTATAGACTAGACTATAGACTAGACTATAGACTAGACTATAGACTAGACTATAGACTAGACTATAGACTAGACTATAGACTAGACTATAGACTAGACTATAGACTAGACTATAGACTAGACTATAGACTAGACTATAGACTAGACTATAGACTAGACTATAGACTAGACTATAGACTAGACTATAGACTAGACTTTATTATAGACTATACTACTAGATATATAGACTATATTATAGGACTATTATATAAACTAATAAAACAAATTTTTATACTATAATAAAAATCTCAAAAATATATTCAGAGTCCTCAAATTAAAGTATTTTTACAACAATTTTCTTTTGTTATTAAATTTTAATTTTTCAAATAATTCCAAGAATTTTTTCTTATTTTTATTTAAAATTATTGATTTTATGTATTTTGTTTTTATATCGTTGTTGTTGTCTTCCTTTTGTGTAATGTTCATGTGTGATAAATTCTTTAATTAAAACAAACACACAATTATACAGACATAGAAAATACATATTTAAAACTAAGTCCAGCCTTCCTAACAACTTTACTTACCTCGAACTCCTTTTCCCCCGATGTTGCTGCTGTATTTAACCAAAATATTCAGAATTTGAATATTTTCTATAAATCCAGACAATTATATACATGTAAGTGTATGAGTATGTGTGTTTGAGTGCGTTTAAGTGTATTTGTGTTTAAATGTTATAAACTCTTAGTTAAAACAAAAATATTATCATACCACCATTACAAGGCGTAAAATAAAATTTGCTACCACCATCATAACACTCCAGCAGCATTGCTATTACTAATTTAAATTCTACCTCTTTCATTACCACTACTACATTCTTTATACATACATACATTCATGCAACATACTACTACTTAATATATGCAATCTATCTCTATATTATATACATAAAATGCATTTTACACTAATAATAATGCAAAATAGTAAAGCAAGTATTTATATGTATGTATGTCTCTGTAAAAGTAAATGTTCAAAATACATTCACAACGAAAGGAGTAGTAGAAACATTAGACTACTTGTCATTATTGTTCATTTACTTAAAAGTTTCTAACAATTTTATGAATAACAAACTTAATATACACACACTTATATTCATTCACTCACACACTGATACACAAACCACGTACAGAAAACGCCTAAATTTTTTGGAGAAAATTACAGAAAGCAGTAGTAATATGTTGTATTATTCTCGAAAGTAGCAGCAGCTTTATGTCCTTTAACTGAATTAACTTGTTTCCCTCATCAGTAGATGTAGACACACATTTAAATATACACGCACTTAGATACAATGACAAACAAACAGCAAGACATTCATAGATGTAAAACGACAAGTTGTAGTCATGTTGCATAAAGACTTACCATGCACTCATAAACGTAGTTTCCTTAATATCAATGTGGACTAGACTATGACTAGACTATGACTAGACTATGACTAGACTAGACTAGACTATGACTAGACTATGACTAGACTATGACTAGACTATGACTAGACTATGACTAGACTATGCTGACTAGACTATGACTAGACTATGACTAGACTATGACTACTAGACTAGACTATGACTAGACTATGACTAGACTATGACTAGACTATGACTAGACTATGACTAGACTATGACTAGACTATGACTAGACTATGACTAGACTATGACTAGACTATGACTAGACTATGACTAGACTATGACTAGACTATGACTAGACTATGACTAGACTATGACTAGACTATGACTAGACTATGACTAGACTATGACTAGACTATGACTAGACTATGACTAGACTATGACTAGACTATGACTAGACTATGACTAGACTATGACTAGACTATGACTAGACTATGACTAGACTATGACTAGACTATGACTAGACTATGACTAGACTATGACTAGACTATGACTAGACTATGACTAGACTATGACTAGACTATGACTAGACTATGACTAGACTATGACTAGACTATGACTAGACTAGACTATGACTAGACTATGACTAGACTAGACTATGACTAGACTAGACTAGACTAGACTAGACTAGACTAGACTAGACTAGACTAGACTAGACTAGACTAGACTAGACTAGACTAGACTAGACTAGACTATGACTAAACTATAACTAGACAACGATTCTCCTCCTAATATCGACCGCTCTGTTTTTATCACACATTGACACTCACTTACTTTACAACTACCCACAGATCCTACGCATTACCGTTTCTTGACATTCTCCCCATGCCACTACTACTAATACCGCTGCCAACAACCACTACATTTTGCCTAATTTTCCTTATTGAAAATATATTTAGTCCTTCTGCATTGTCTTTGGTTGTGGCAAAAAGTTGTTGCAAATTTACATTTCGTATGCATGTTTGTAAAAATTTTGCAAATTTTCGTAATATCAAATGTTCGGAAATCAGCAGCAGCAGCAAACAGCTCAGTCGAAACATACTAGAAATGAGTAGTGTCCTTACAATTTACGTTTTAGTAGTGGCAGTAGTTGTGTTGTAGTAGTAGAAACACAAGAAATCTTTTGCTTTATTCCTCTTGTTCTCTCGTGTCACCTTAAATGTCTAGACTTTGGTCATTTTGTGCGTTGTGCATGCGTTTGCTAATTTTTGCAAATATCACAATTTCAACCTCCCCTCATCTGATTGCAAAGCATTGCAAAGTGTACAGCATTGAAATTACGAAAAGCTGTAGCAACATACAAACCCTTAGTTTCCGGTATGTTAATACAAAATCTGTGATGTATTGAGTCAGTAAGTAAGAAGGATATTTGTATGTGTTTGTGTATATGTGATGAAGAGTGTTTGTAGTTTTAGAATCTGCATTTTCTAACATTGGTTTATTAATGCCGAAAATAAACTTAAGCAATCGAAGAAGAACAGACTTGCACAAACACATAGACATTCGTTGTGTTAAAAGATTCTTAGTACAAAAGTTGGCTGTTTGTATGTAGGTATGTCTGTCTGTGTATGCTACAAGAAGTCAGTATAATTTTACTGGGTAATATGCAAATATATTTTGCCAAAATAAAAAAAAAACAAAAAAGGATTTTCATACAACTGGACAAATTTATAATTGTATTGCACAACTAGTGTTGACTTCAAACATTTTTAATCAGAATTTCGCTCTCTCTGTCTCTCTATTACTATATGGCTTGGCTCTCTTTTCTTTCAATGAATGATAATGTATGTGAGAATATCTGTGTTTATTCGTTAGTGTCTTGGAAAAGTACTGCAAAAACTGTAACAAGATTTTTATGTTATAATACAAAATGTATGAATATCCTGCGTAAGTCAATGTATTAAATTTGAAATGAGTTGTAAAATGTACGAAATAAGTATAAAGGGGCTAGAATTGGAATGATGCTTTATTTTTGGAAACAGGGTGGTAGGGGCAGTGTATCCTGTATAAGTATGCATAAGGATGTAGGCTTGTGTTATTGCTGCAGTTTGGTTTTGTGTTCCTTTTTGGTCTTGTTATGGCAGGGACAGTTTGAGTAATGTAGAATATGTAAATTTGCCAAAAGAAGAAAAATGTATTGTGTCGGTAATGCTAAATAAAGAAAACTAAGTGTAGATTTTTAATGATATGCATTAGAAGCTTAATTAATGCAGGAGCGTAGAAAAAGTTATTTGTTGAAAACAATCTGAAGGGAACTATGAAACTTATTTGCTAAAAATAGCATAGTCTAGTCATAGTCTAGTCATAGTCTAGTCATAGTCTAGTCATAGTCTAGTCATAGTCTAGTCATAGTCTAGTCATAGTCTAGTCATAGTCTAGTCATAGTCTAGTCATAGTCTAGTCATAGTCTAGTCATAGTCTAGTCATAGTCTAGTCATAGTCTAGTCATAGTCTAGTCATAGTCATAGTCTAGTCATAGTCTAGTCATAGTCTAGTCATAGTCTAGTCATAGTCTAGTCATAGTCTAGTCATAGTCTAGTCATAGTCTAGTCATAGTCTAGTCATAGTCTAGTCATAGTCATAGTCTAGTCATAGTCTAGTCATAGTCTAGTCATAGTCTAGTCATAGTCTAGTCATAGTCTAGTCATAGTCTAGTCATAGTCTAGTCATAGTCTAGTCATAGTCTAGTCATAGTCTAGTCATAGTCTAGTCATAGTCTAGTCATAGTCTAGTCATAGTCTAGTCATAGTCTAGTCATAGTCTAGTCATAGTCTAGTCATAGTCTAGTCATAGTCTAGTCATAGTCTAGTCATAGTCTAGTCATAGTCTAGTCATAGTCTAGTCATAGTCTAGTCATAGTCTAGTCA